>NC_048568.1:14227500-14527500 GCF_013265735.2 Oncorhynchus mykiss | reverse complement strand
AAAAGCTATTGGTTTTCTACCCACAGTTCCAAAGAAAATGTTGTAATCCATTTAAACACAAGACCAGCTGGATAAAATGGTATGGCAGTAGCAGGGACAGTGGCATCTCCAATGGCATTGAGGAGTACACCACATCTGTCATTGGCTTCATCAATAAGTGCATCGATGACATCATCCCCACAGTGACCGTGGACACAGTGTTGTGGATCTTATTGTTTTTCCTCATAATCCTGGACTATCGGACCACCATTTTATTACGTTTGCAATTGCAACAAATAATCTGCTCAGACCCCAACCAAGGATCATCAAAAGTCGTGCTATAAATTCACAGACAACACAAAGATTCCTTGATGTCCTTCCAGATTCCCTCTGTCTACCCAAGGACGCCAGAGGACAAAAATCAGTTAACCACCTAACTGAGGAACTCAACTTAACCTTGCGCAATACCCTAGATGCAGTTGCACCCCTAAAAACTAAAAACATTTCTCATAAGAAACTAGCTCCCTGGTACACAGAAAATACCCGAGCTCTGAAGCAAGCTTCCAGAAAATTGGAACGGAAATGGCGCCACACCAAACTGGAAGTCTTCCGACTAGCTTGGAAAGACAGTACTGTGCAGTACCGAAGAGCCCTTACTGCTGCTCGATCATCCTATTTTTCTAACTTAATTGAGGAAAATAAGAACAATCCGAAATTCCTTTTTGATACTGTCGCAAAGCTAACTAAAAAGCAGCATTCCCCAAGAGAGGATGACTTTCACTTTAGCAGTGATAAATTCATGAACTTCTTTGAGGAAAAGATTATGATTATTAGAAAGCAAATTACGGACTCCTCCTTAAATCTGCGTATTCCTTCAAAGCTCAGTTGTCCTGAGTCTGCACAACTCTGCCAGGACCTAGAATCAAGAGAGACGCTCAAGTGTTTTAGTACTATATCTCTTGACACAATGATGAAAATAATCATGGCCTCTAAACCTTCAAACTGCATACTGGACCCTATTCCAACTAAACTACTGAAAGAGCTGCTTCCTGTGCTTGGCCCTCCTATGTTGAACATAATAAACGGCTCTCTATCCACCGGATGTGTACCAAACTCACTAAAAGTGGCAGTAATAAAGCCTCTCTTGAAAAAGCCAAACCTTGACCCAGAAAATATAAAAAACTATCGGCCTATATCGAATCTTCCATTCCTCTCAAAAATTTTAGAAAAGGCTGTTGCGCAACAACTCACTGCCTTCCTGAAGACAAACAATGTATACGAAATGCTTCAGTTTGGTTTTAGACCCCATCATAGCACTGAGACTGCACTTGTGAAGGTGGTAAATTACATTTTAATGGCATCGGACCGAGGCTCTGCATCTGTCCTCGTGCTCCTAGACCTTAGTGCTGCTTTTGATACCATCGATCACCACATTCTTTTGGAGAGATTGGAAACCCAAATTGGTCTACACGGACAAGTTCTGGCCTGGTTTAGATCTTATCTGTCGGAAAGATATCAGTTTGTCTCTGTGAATGGTTTGTCCTCTGACAAATCAACTGTAAATTTCGGTGTTCCTCAAGGTTCCGTTTTAGGACCACTATTGTTTTCACTATATATTTTACCTCTTGGGGATGTTATTCGAAAACATAATGTTAACTTTCACTGCTATGCGGATGACACACAGCTGTACATTTCAATTAAACATGGTGAAGCCCCAAAATTGCCCTTGCTAGAAGAATGTGTTTCAGACATAAGAAAGTGGATGGCTGAAAACTTTCTACTTTTAAACTCGGACAAAACAGGGATGCTTGTTCTAGGTCCCAAGAAACAAAGAGATCTTCTGTTGAATCTGACAATTAATCTTAATGGTTGTACAGTCGTCTCAAATAAAACTGTGAAGGACCTCGGCGTTACTCTGGACCCTGATCTCTCTTTTGAAGAACATATCAAGACCATTTCAAGGACAGCTTTTTTCCATCTACGTAACATTGCAAAAATCAGAAACTTTCTGTCCAAAAATGATGCAGAAAAATTAATCCATGCTTTTGTCACTTCCAGGTTAGACTACTGCAATGCTCTACTTTCCGGCTACCCGGATAAAGCACTAAATAAACTTCAGTTAGTGCTAAATACGGCTGCTAGAATCCTGACTAGAACCAAAAGATTTGATCATATTACTCCAGTGCTAGCCTCTCTACACTGGCTTCCTGTCAAAGCAAGGGCTGATTTCAAGGTTTTACTGCTAACCTACAAAGCATTACATGGGCTTGCTCATACCTATCTCTCTGATTTGGTCCTGCCGTACATACCTACGTACGCTACGGTCACAAGACGCAGGCCTCCTAATTGTCCCTAGAATTTTTAAGCAAACAGCTGGAGGCAGGGCTTTCTCCTATAGAGCTCCATTTTTATGGAACGGTCTGCCTACCCATGTCAGAGACGCAAACTCGGTCTCAACCTTTAAGTCTCTACTGAAGACTCATCTCTTCAGTGGGTCATATGATTGAGTGTAGTCTGGCCCAGGAGTGGGAGGGTGAACGGAAAGGCTCTGGAGCAACGAACCGCCCTTGCTGTCTCTGCCTGGCCGGTTCCCCTCTTTCCACTGGGATTCTCTGCCTCTAACCCTATTACAGGGGCTGAGTCACTGGCTTTACTGGGGCTCTCTCATGCCATCCCTGGAGGGGGTGCATCACCTGAGTGGGTTGAGTCACTGATGTGGTCATCCTGTCTGGGTTGGCGCCCCCCCCCCTTGGGTTGTGCCGTGGCGGAGGTCTTTGTGGGCTATACTCAGCCTTGTCTCAGGATGGTAAGTTGGTGGTTGAAGATATCCCTCTAGTGGTGTGGGGGCTGTGCTTTGGCAAAGTGGGTGGGGTTATATCCTTCCTGTTTGGCCCTGTCCGGGGGTGTCCTCGGAGTGGGCCACAGTGTCTCCTGACCCCTCCTGTCTCAGCCTCCAGTATTTATGCTGCAGTAGTTTATGTGTCGGGGGGCTAGGGTCAGTTTGTTATATCTGGAGTACTTCTCCTGTCCTATTCGGTGTCCTGTGTGAATCTAAGTGTGCGTTCTCTAATTCTCTCCTTCTCTCTTTCTCTCTCTCGGAGGACCTGAGCCCTAGGACCATGCCCCAGGACTACCTGACATGATGACTCCTTGCTGTCCCCAGTCCACCTGGCTGTGCTGCTGCTCCAGTTTCAACTGTTCTGCCTTATTATTATTCGACCATGCTGGTCATTTATGAACATTTGAACATCTTGGCCATGTTCTGTTATAATCTCCACCCGGCACAGCCAGAAGAGGACTGGCCATCCCACATATGCTCTCTCTAATTCTCTCGTTCTTTCTCTCTCTCGGAGGACCTGAGCCCTAGGACCATGCCCCAGGAATACCTGACATGATGACTCCTTGCTGTCCCCAGTCCACCTGACTGTGCTGCTGCTCCAGTTTCAACTATTCTGCCTTATTATTATTCGACCATGCTGGTCATCTATGAACATTTGAACATCTTGACCATGTTTTGTTAAAATCTCCACCCGGCACAGCCAGAAGAGGACTGGCCACCCCACATAGCCTGGTTCCTCTCTAGGTTTCTTCCTAGGTTTTGGCCTTTCTAGGGAGTTTTTCCTAGCCACCGTGCTTCTACACCTGCATTGCTTGCTGTTTGGGGTTTTAGGCTGGGTTTCTGTACAGCACTTTGAGATATCAGCTGATGTACGAAGGGCTATATAAATACATTTGATTTGATTTTGATTTGACCGTACATATATACCCCAACCAGAAACCATGGATTACAGGCAGCATCCGCACTGAGCTAAAGCCTAGAGCTGCCGTTTTCAAGGAGCGGGACTCTAACCCAGAGGCTTATAATAAATCCCGTTAAACCTTCAGACGAACCATCAAACAGGCAAAGCGTCAATACAGGACTAAGATCGAGTCGTACTACACCGGCTCCGACGCTCGTCGGATGTGGCAGGGCCTGCAAACCATTACAGACTACAAAGGGAAGCACAGCCGAGAGCTGCCCAGTGACACGAGCCTACCAGACGAGCTAAACTACTTCTATGCTCGCTTCGTGGCAAATAACACTGAAACATGCATGAGAGCACCAGCTGTACCGGAAGACTGTGTGATCACGCCCTCCGCAGCCGATGTGAGTAAGACCTTTAGACAGGTCAACATTCACAAGACCGCAGGGCCAGACGGATTACCAGGATGTGTACTGCGAGCATGCGCTGACCAACTAGCAAGTGTCTTCCCTGACATTTTCAACCTCTCCCTGTCCGAGTCTGTAATACCAACATGTTTTAAGCAGACCACCATAGTGCCTGTGCCCAAGAACACTAAGGTAACCTGCCTAAATGACTACCGACCCGTAGCACTCATGTCTGTAGCCATGTCCCAGGCTGGTCATGGCTCACCCTGGGACTAAACACCTCCCTCTGCAACTGGATCCTGGACTCCACCCCCAGGTGGTAAGGGTAGGTAACAACACATCCGCCAAGCTGATCTTCATCACATGGGCCCCTCAGCGATGCGTGCTCAGCCCCCTCCTCTACTCCCTGTTCACTCATGACTGCATGGCCAGGCACGACTCCAACACCATCATTACATTTGTCAATGGCACAACAGTGGTAGGCCTGATCACCGACAACAACGAGACAGCCTATAGGGAGGAGGTCAGAGACCTGGCCGTGTGGTGCCAGGACAACAACCTCTCCCTCAACGTGATCAAGACAAATGAGATGATTGTGGACTAAAGGAAAAAGAGGACCAAGCACGCCCCCAAGTTGAGAGCTTCAAGTTCCTTGGTGTCCACATCACCAACAAACTAACATGGTTCAAGCACACCGTGACAGTCGTGAAGGGGGCACAACAAAACCTATCCCCCTCAGGAGACTGAAAAGATTTGGCATGGGTCCTCAGATCGTCAAAAGGTTCTACAGCTGCACCATCGAGAGCATCCTGACTGGTTGCATCACTGCCTGGTATGGCAACTGCTCGGCCTACGACCGCAAGGCACAATAGAGGGTAGTGCGAACTGCCCAGTACATCACTGGGGCCAAGCTTCCTGCCATCCAGGACCTCTATACCAGGCGGTGTCAAAGGAAGGCCCTGAAAATTGTCAGACTCCAGCCACCCTAGTCATAGACTGTTCTCTCTGCTACCACATGGCAAGCGTTACCGGAGCGCCAAGTCTAGGTCCAAGAGGCTTATAAACAGCTACTACCCCCAAGCCATAAGACTCCTGAACATCTAGTCAAATGGCTACCCAGACTATTCACATCACCCCCCCCCTCCCCTCTCCACACAACTACCGCTCTCTGTTTTCATCTATGCATAGTCACTTTAATTAACTCTACCTACATGTACATACTACCTCAACTAACCGGTGCCCCCGCACATTGACTGTGTACCAGCACCCCCTGTAAATATATATATATATTTTTTTTACTGCTCCTCTCTAATTACTTGTTACTTTTATCTCTTATTCTTATCCATATTTTTTTTAAACTGCACTGTCGGTTAGGGGCTCATAAGTAAGCATTTCCCTGTAAGGTCTTGTTGTATTCGGCGCATGTGACTAATAACATTTGATTTGATATAGTGGGCAAAACCTGGTACTTTCACACTCATTTATCGTAAATAATGTAAGTGACTTCAATTGGTAATTTCTCTGAACAGGTGAACAAAACATCACAAGATACACAGGGAAGCAATAATCCAAGAATCTCAGAGAATCTCATAGAATCTCAATTCTATACTACAATCTGAGAAGAATCTGAGATGGTGGGTGTCAATCTTTTTGAGGTGGAACCACACCCCATGGAATGTAAACGAACGGGTCATGAGTTGACATACATCCTATTTTTTAGACAGCCTTTAACAGTCGGACTCCCGGTGGAGGTCTGATCAAATCAAAGTTTATTGGTTGCGTACACAGTTCTGCAAACGTTATCGCAGGTGCAGTGAAATGCTCATGTTTCTCGCCCCAACAATGCAGCAATATCTAGCAAAAAAATTAAGTACAATAAACTAAGACATTAAGAACAGGCAATCCTGGGTGTTTGTAAATCAATAACCTTCAACATGTTCTGCGGGCTGGGACACTTCCACTATGGTTAGTGTCGCTGTGTGAAGGTCCCTCAAGATGCACTAGACCCAATCAGTTCATTCAAGTATCCCCACATCCAACCCTGATCCACATATTGTTTACTAGTGGGTTATGGGGGGAATGAACTTCACTGGCCAGGCTTTAGAGAGAGAGAGAGAGAGAGAGAGAGAGAGAGAGAGAGAGAGAGAGAGAGAGAGGATGCCTGCACCACAGGAGTCTAGATCAGGTTCAGATATCACCACCACTACACAGTTACATAGCTGTAAAAATGAGTTCCACATAACCAACTGCAGAATGGCTTCAATTCATGTGAGAATGTGTGACCAGAAGGTGTTCATCACATTTGAACCCCCCAGACAGACATACAGACAGACAGACAGAGAGAGAGCCTGCCACGTCCATTTTCCTGCCGTGTCTCTTACTCACCTCGGTTGCCACGGTGCTGTGGAAGGTCTCCTTGCTGAATTCCCATCCCCCTTGGCAACCCTCAGTGGCGTGGCTGTCACTAAGGGCCAGGGCAATGCTGTGATTCAGCTGGGCCAGCGGGGTGCCAGGGATCCCCCCAGGGGCAGAGCAGGACCGGCCTGGGTCACCGTCTGGGCCAGTCACCAGGCTGAAGTTGAAATTGGGAGGGTCTGAGCTGGCGGTCAAGGGCCAGGTGGTGTTGGTGGAGCGACAGAGATGAGGGGGGACGGCCCCTGTGAATATGGATATCAGCATGTGGAACGCCAGCAGGATCTGGGGGAGGCAAATCCACACATACAGGCTCTTCTGGAACTTGCCAAAGCCCCCAATATGAGAAAGAATCTCGTCAAAATTCATGCTTCTTTCCATGGCTGCTATTCCAATGCAGAACTTACCCTAACGTATCACCACGGATACAAGAAGTAGGCAGGCTGTTGCTGTCGTCTGCGGTGTTGTGAACCCGCAGCACTTCACTAGCAGGGTAAATATAACTGTCATCTGCAGGGGGAGAGGGAACTAGATCATGGGGTGGAGTCCAAGCTCAGAAGGAGGAGTTGCTCTTTGTGATAGCTGAGTGACTGCATTCGCTCGCTCTCCCTCTCGCTGTTTATTTGCATGGTGAGAATCTTATATTATGGAAACAGTGGTAATAAGTCATATAGAAGCCCATAACACAACATACAGACATAAAGTGAAGGCTAATTGTCAAATGTATCAGAGGGACTCAAATTTCAAGAGGGATGTACAATAAAAGTCAACGCAAGCCCAAAGTTATCGTGCAAACAACTCCTTAGAAAGTGTGTGTGTGTACATGTATTTTTGCTTTACATTATGTTTTCAACAATCAGATTCCCAACAATGACGTGGGAATATTGCTAAGCTGTAAATCCACTTGCCTGTCCCCTGAGACACCACAGTTGCAAAACACCACCAAATGCCCCCAGTTCTAAAGAAATGCAAATTCTCTCTGGCACCCAATCATTCATCTGGCATGGGGATGCCAACAGGGGAGAGCTGGCTGGGGCTAAGCTGGCCAGACAAAAGCAGCAGATAAATACCATAGCAGGGGACTTGTACATGACACAAATGAAAGGCGTGTACTCTGGCAACTCCATAACTACCCATTTTCCCTGGCTCTTATCATTTCATCTTTTCCCCTGTTGTGGTGTCACATGTTTGAACGTGGTGAGTGTTCTTTTCTCCCAATGAGCCACAGCCCATCGTTCTCTACTAGGGAGGAACTCAATCATGTCTGGATGTTGAAATGACTGCCACTGACTAACATGATCATATTCCTCAGACTCACATGTGAAACTAGCATGTGAAGATTTCCTGTGTTTCTGGAGTGACATGAAGACAGCGTCTATGCAATAGATCCTGTGAATGGCAGTGTTGGGAGAGCAGGAAGCGATCATAGATACAATTTGGCTACGTAAGCCTACAAACATTTACAATAGCAAAATCACAAGAATGGCTACGTTGAGACCGAAGGGAGCAATAGTCTTTAAATTAAAGATCCAGGCAACTCCTTGTTTTAACAATAAATTGTCGAGGTCACCCTCTCTCCTAGGGTGGGTGACATGTTTGATGCCGATATAACATAGGGATGAGATTGAGTGGTTTGCTTCCAAAAAGTGGGCCGCAATTGGGTAAGTTGAGTTTTTGCACCTAATGGTGCTACGATGGTCCGAGATTCGTACTTTTAATTCACGCTTTGTTTTACCCAAATAATTTTTATCACAAGGACAAGTTATAAGATAAATAACTGTCTTCGTGGAGCACGTGATAACACCTTTGATTGGGATCTTTTTCCCTGTTTGGGGGGGTTTGAAGGATCTACATTTATAAGTGCCATTACATTGAGCACAGCCATTACACTTGTAGTTTCCATCCAGTTGGGGCACAAATAGACGTTGTGCAGGGATATCTTGAGGTGGTAAATCAGAGTTTACCAATTGATCTCTGAGGTTTTTGCCCTGTAAGAATATGATCAAGGGAGGGTCAGAAAACACATTACCGATACTGTCATCGGATCTTAGAATGTGCCAATGTTTGTGTATGTTTCCCTTAATTTGTTCAGAGGACTTTGAATAGAGGGTAGTCTTTTTGCGAGACTGACCTTGAAAAAGATCCTGTTTCGGTTTGTTTTGAATGTTCTCAATGGCAGTATTAATCTGACCATTTTTGTACCCCCTCTCCTTGAATTTTCTTTGCGTCTCAGCCATATTTATGTCGAGATCAGATTGCTTTGTGTAAATTCTTTTGATTCGACAGAATTGGCAGTAGGGCAAACTGTTTTTTGAAGGGAAGCGGGTGACAACTATCAGCCCTCAACAAACGATCAGTAGGTTTCCTGTAAAGATCAGTGTATAGAACATTATCCTCACACAAGATCAGAAGATCAAGGAAACTGATTTGACGTGTGTCAGATTGCATAGTAAATCTCAGATGCTCAGAACAGGAGTTAAGAAAAGCATGGAACGCCTGGAGCTGTTTTGCATCACCCCTCCATAGAACAAAAATATCATCAATATACCGTTTCCAAATAATGATGTTAGGCAAGAAAACGTTTTTGAGAGGATTGAAAATGGACTGTTTCTCCATGTAACCCACATACAAATTAGCATAGTTAGGAGACATGGGGGATCCCATAGCAGTACCCTTTGTCTGAATAAAGAAATCATTTAGAAACATGAAGTAGTTGTGGGTGTGAATACTATTTCAGCCAATGTTATAATGCATGCACTGGAAGGTAGTTCATTCAGGTCATGTTGCAGAAGAAAATGTTGCATAGCTTCAATACCGCCCTCGTGTGGAATATTCATGTCTAACGACTCAACGTCAAAAGTAACTAACAAAGTATTATCAGGGAGAGGATCAAGAGATTCAGTAATAGAGATCATAATGCTGGTGTCCTTTACAAAGGCAGGGAGGTGTTCTGCGAGTGGTCTAATAAAAAAAGTCAATAGAGGGGCCGTTACTGCATCAATGCCCGCTACAATAGGGCGCCCTGGAGGTTTTGTAACATTCTTGTGTAATTTCGGCAAAGTATAGAAAGTAGCAATTTTAGGGTGTTGAATAGCCAAAAAGTCGTATTATTTTTGTGATATCTGACCAGAACTTCAATACCCATCTAGGACAGTAAAGATAGTGTTCTGAAATTGGGCAGCAGGGTCCCTTCTGAGTTTCTTGTAAAAGGTGTTGTCAAGCAGTTGTTTATGACACTCATTTACATAAACAGTCCTATCCATGAGTACAACCGACCCACCCTTATCAACAGGGCAGGTAAGGACTGACGCATCGGATTGTAAATCAAGCAAAACTTGTTCTTCATCCTTAGGTAAATTATGGAAAGATATGTACTCCTGTTTGTTCTTAAGGAGATGAACAACATATTATTCAACGAGTCTGCAAAATGTCTCAATAGAGTGATTGCGATTGTAATGAAGGTACAAAATAACTCATACTTCTAAAAGGAGTCGGGGTATGTGCAGGTGAGCAACCTACATGTTCAGTGGAAATATCACGATTAGGGGAGCTAAACGTGTTGTTTTATTCAAATGTTTTATTAAAAACTTAAACATGTCTACCTTAACATCGAAATCGTTGCACTGAGTTGTAGGCACAAAATGTAGTCCTTTACTAAGCAAGGAGACATGGGCAGGGCTCAATATCTTGCTTGATAAATTGAAGACACTCAGTCCCGTGGGTCCCTCTGCCTTTGGTAGTTGTTTCTTCTTACTCCGTCGGGTGTGGCATCTCGTCGGTCCGCGTGTCCGCCGCCACCTCCGAGCTTCAGTCAGCCCAGTCTCTGGTTGGATAAAAAAACTGGCTCTGGAAGCGGGTGGATAGAAGTAAGCGGTCTCCCTCCTGCATCTATCATGGAGAGGAGGAGTGGAACATTCTGCCAGTTGTTCAAGGCTAAAGTGGGGATTTCATAATGGAAACTACATCTTAGAGTGGTCTGGATAATGCAGGACAGGAAGAAAAACCTTAGTAAAGTGGAAAACAGGCGGGCCAGGGAATGGCAAATGGCTGTCACAGACTTGACGTGGTGGGCACTAGGCAGTGGGCTGTAATCTGCTGTAGTCTGATATAGGTTTAATGCAGATTCTTTGAATGGTGTGTTTCAAGGATAACAAATAATAATGTAAATCAGGAATGGCCCGCGGATCAATTTCCAAAGAAAAAAAGATATATATGTTTTTGAGGGTTAGAATAGTAGAATACACAAGGTGCAATTTCAAACTTTGCTTCTGCATTGCCAGTTTTTCTCTTGTGATGTCAGTCACTGACAGTCACTAAATTAGCCCATGTCAGCTAACATTTTTTAGATAGGTAAATTAGTGTAGCGGCCAGCTATCTAAACTTATAGTAATCATGGTTGAATTAACGATCGGGGTCTCCCACAGATATCATATTAAAAACTGCAACCATTTCTCTCTACTCCATGTGTGGGTGTGGATGTGGGTACACAGACCCGTGAGCCACTGTGGCCCTCCATGATGAGTTCAGATTTTTTGTGGTCCCCAACCCCATCAACGTTGCCCATCCCTGATGTAAGTGTATGTCATATCCATAAAATAATACATTTGTTTACAAACCATCAAAAACCGGTAGTCGAAACCGGCAGACCTGCCTTGAGAGCAGTCTTTGTTTCCACTATAGCAAGATTGACATTCCTTGACGTTTACAATTTATTTGCATAATTCCTCAAATCTAAGCGAATCAGATAAACAACCAATCTTACAACCTTTCATAAGCCTCATTATGTGAGGATGCATTACACTTCTGTTGAAGCATCATGCTGTTAGTTCTTCAGTCCAACATATTGTTGAACACAGATGGTTTCTATAACGGAAACCACTACTCTACTCCGGTTTATTGTGAGATCCTGTGAAAGGTGTGTGTGTGTAATTTATGAGTGGCTGAGCTGAGAACAGCACAGCTTTGGACAGGAATGTCCCCCAGGGCCCCCCTGTCTAGGGGACCTGTCAGAGATGTCTCCTGGGAGGAAGAGGAGGTGGCCCTCTGTTTTGATGTTTTATAAAGTACTCAGTGAGGTCTCACCTACATTTTTGTTAAATAGTTTTTAGCGATCACCAACGGCGGAAACAGAAGTGTGAATAATTGCGCTGTAACTGTCAAGTTCAAGACATCAGGTAGTATATTTAAGACGAGAGTGAAAGTAAAAATAACTACTCAGTTTGAACCAGATACATTTACTGCACAATGGGGTTCATGAAAGAAGCTCTATCACAAACAAATTCCTGTTTGTGATATAGGATTCCCTCTGGTTGTTCTGTGTGCCCCCTTGTGGTAGGAGAAGTATATTTTATGCAACAGGCAGCTACAAAACTGTCAGTAGGGTTACTGTTTCAAAAACTTTCCGGACGTTTTGCTGTCATGCACTGGCCATAAGAGAAACACTTTCATAACCCCATGCCATATGATATGAATATTTTGGATGAAAAGTAAAAATAACCACATGCACAAACACATACAGTGAGGCAAAAAAGTATTTAGTCAGCCACCAATTGTGCAAGTTCTCCCACTTAAAAAGATGGGAGAGGCCTGTAATTTGGCCCCAGGCCTCTCTCATCTTTTTAAGTGGGAGAACTTGCACAATTGGTGGCTGACTAAATACTTTTTTGCCCCACTGTATGTGTTTGTGCATGTGACGCCTGCCTCAGCACCTCCGTCCCAAGCCCAGTATCCTGTCCACAGACCCCATCCTTGTGTACGGCACAAGACGAAGGGGGACACATCAGCAGCTTGTGCCCCCACATCCACTGGGGCCTGTCTCTGTCTGTCTGTCTCTCGATCAAGCCGGTCGGTTGTTTGTTCGATTGGCACCGTTGCCAGCCAAGCCTACTGGTCGTTCGTTCCATTGAGGTTTGTTCTATTGGCACGTTGCTATGCCAAACAAAGATTGTTGCTTTGCAGGCTCTTCTCCCTTGCTAGCTAGCAAACTACACAGCTAACACGATCCCTTCAAACTGATGCTGGAGAGACAGCAAACCAGCTGCATTTTGTTTTGTTTGAACTGTTATTCTATTGAGATGATGTATACATGATTTTGCATGTCTTAGAAAAGCTGTCTGTCTTGTCAAGACATGTGGATTCTCTTTGGGCTGGTGGAAATCGCATTTCAAAATGTTGCAAAGGTCTGTTTAAATCCCTGCTGTTGCAAACCAAATGCTAGTATACAAGCGAGGGGAAATAATGTTTAGATGCTTTTTTACAATGGAGATCGAGTTTATGGATTGCCTGGCTGAGAAGACGAGTCAGTGGATCCACAGTGATTTCTCAGATAGAGCAGTAAACAAGTAGCCTATTTATGCGTCATAGGCCAACTTGTTGTCAACAAAAAAATGTGCCCCGCTCAACAAAATCCAACACTTCCAGACCAGGCCTTCAGCTCTTTTATTAGAAAGGACTGACTTTTTTTAGTTTGCCAGACTTGTTTTTCCAGATGAAGTCAAGAAAGGATTTATTGATCTCTTTACAAGTAGCAGGATTTACACATAAAGATAATGAGGGGTACACAAAACGAGAGTCCCTCTGCCTTGGACAGAAGTACTCTCCCAAGAATAGAAAGATCTCTTTGTAGTCAATTATTAAATATATATATATATATATATATATATATATGTCTTTTAATTTTAGGATGTTGTCTGACTAAGTGTTTTTTTGACAGATGTATTCCTAAATATTTAACACAGTCCTTTACAGGAATATTTTCTATTTCTTTATCATCAGAGTCAAATAAACACAAGATTTCACATGTAGAAACATTCCGTTTTAATCCTGATGCAATAGAAAAGGCAGTTATAGCGTTAAGGGCATGGGCGACCTGGTCTTTGTCTCTTAAGAAAAGAGTAGTATCATCAGCCAGTTGGGAAATTTTCTTTGTTGAAAATGGTTAAGCCATATACATTTGCATTATTCAGAATATCTAGAGATAATTCCACAACCAAAATGATCTGGTTGAAAATATATATATATATATACATATTTTTACCTTTATTTAACTAGGCGAGTCAGTTAAGAACAAATTCTTATTTTCAATTACGACCTAGGAACAGTGGGTTAACTGCCTGTTCAGGGGCAGAACAACAGATTTGTACCTTGTCAGCTCAGGGATTTGAACGTCCAACCTTTCAGTTACTAGTCCAACACTCTAACAACTAGGCTACCCTGCCGCCCCAAGTATTGATCAAAAGATGTTTGATCAATACTGATTCAATATGGTATTTAATTCCAAATAATGTGTTTAACAAGTTGGGAGGTCTTCAATTTTTACTGAAATGTAATTATATTCTTGAAAGATTACCCGCCAAATTGGCTAAGTTTCACCAACAAGCTTTAATGGCCTGGAAAATATGTTTCCTGCACAATTTTTCCCCACATAAAGCTCTTTTGTGGAATAATTCAGACATAACTATAAGGAATAAGTCATTGTTCTACCCCAGCTTGCATGAGGAATATTGACCTTGTTCTTGATATTTTCTACAACGATGGTAATATTCTCACATATGAACAATTTATAACATTGAAAGAGTTTCCAATACCTTTCAGAGAGTTTATTTCTGTGATCAAAGCCATTCCCAGTGGTCTAACTACACTAATGAAAACTCATCTTAGCTTTGGTAATGATCACAAAGTTTATCCAGAACTCAGATTGGAAGGCGTGGGCTTACTTGAGAGAGCTTGTTGTAATAAATATATAAGACAAATTCTTAATTCACAAAACCAACTTACACCGAGAGGAAAACATTTCTGGAACACGCTTATTCCTGACATTGTCTAGAAAAATGCATGGTTAAGGCCTTACAAATACTGTATACCAAACAAAGTTATGGAAGTGCACTTCAACATTTTTACATAAGATGTAATTCTATGATATCCAAATTTGTGGCTATAGATGATATCTGTGTTTTCTGTGAAAAAGAAGGTGAGAATCTGTCTCACTTGTTCTTTGAATGTAAATTTGTGTCAGAATTTTGGGAAAATCTTGCAAAATACTTATTTACCATTATGAACAATGCCTATGTTTTTGACATGAAAGATATAATATGTTACTATTGCAATGATAATAAGACCATTGAAATTATTGTGCATTTTCTTATTCTTGTGGCCAAATACTTTATACACAAACAAAAATTCAATACCAAAATAACACTTTTTTTAATTGAATGTAACTATTTTATTAAAACATTAACCCTAGTGAATAAGAACAAGAATAACATTTTCCCCGAATCATTATAAGATATTTTCAGAGTGATTACAATTGCACTAGAATTGTTTATTTTTTGATTACTTGATATTTTTTTATATGTTTTAGTATTTTCTCGTTAATACCTGTGTTCTGTTTTGTATGATGTAACAATGCAAATTGTTGATTTGTATTTTTAACAACAAATGAAAAATAAATGTGTACCGCTTACAACACTTTAACCAATCACAATGCTTGTTTTGACCAACCCTTTGTACAAACTACTATTACTACTACCACTACTACTACTACCCAACACCAGTCAGAAGGGAACATTAGGGCATACTATACTGAACAAAAATATAAACGCAACATGCAATAACTTCAAAGATTTTACTTAGTTACAGTTAATATAAGGAAATCAGTCAATTTTAATAAATTGATTAGGCCCTAATCTATGGATTTCACATGACTGGGAATACAGATATGCATCTGTTGGTCACAGATACAGTGCTGTGAAAAAGTATTTGCCCCCTTCCTGATTTCTTTGCAAATTTTTCACACTTAAATATTTCAGATCAAACAAATGTAAATATTACACAAAGATAACCCAAGTAAACACAAAATGCAGTTTAAGTGATAATTTAATTTATTAAGGAAACAAAACTATCCGAACCTTCATGGCCCTATGTGAAAAAGTAATTGCCCCCTAAACCTAATAACTGGTTGTGCCAACCCTCAGCAGCAACAACTGCAATCAAGCGTTTGCGATAACTGGAAATTAGTCTTTCACATCGCTGTGGAGGAATTTTGGCCCACTCTTCTTTGCAGAATTATTTTAATTCAGCCACACTGGATGGTTTTCGAGCATGAACAGCCTTTTCAAGGTCACGCCATAGCATCTCAATCGGATTCAAATCCGAACTTTGACTAGGCCACTCCAAAAGCATTCAGAGGTGGACTTGCTGGTGTGTTTTGGATCATTTTCCTGCTGCAAAACCCAAATGCGCTTAAGCTTGAGGTCACTAACAGATGGCCGTACATTCTCCTTCAGGATTTTTTGGTAGAGAGCAGAATTCATGGTTCCATCAATCATAGCAATCATAGCAAGTTGTCCAGGTCCTGAAGCAGCAAATCAGCACCAGACCATCACACTACCAGCACCATATTTGACTGTTGGTATGATGTTCTTTTTCTGAAATGCTGTGTTACTTTTACGCCAGATGTAACGGGACGCACACCTTCCAAAAAGTTCAACTTTTGTCTCGTCAGTCCACAGAATATTTTCCCAAAAGTTTTGGGGGTCATCAAGATGTTTTATTTTGCCAAAAGTGAGATGAGCCTTCATGTTGTTTTTGGTCAGCAGTGGTTTTCGCCTTGGAACTCTGCCATGGATGCCATTTTTGCCCAGGCTTTTTCTTATGGTTGAGTCATGAACACTGACCTTAACTGAGGCAAGTCCGGCCTGCAGTTCTTTAGATGTTGTTGTGAGTTCTTTTGTGACCTCTTGGATGAGTCGTGGGGGTAATTTCGGTAGGCCGGCCACTCCTGGGAAGGTTCACCACTGTTCCAAATTTTCTCCATTTGTGGATAATGTCCCTCACCGTGGTTCACTGCAGTCCCAAAGCTTTATACATGGCTTTGGAACCCTTTCCAGACTGATAGATGTCAATTACTTTGTTTCTCATCTGTTCCTGAATTTCTTTGGATCGCGGCATGATGTTTAGCTTTTTGAGATTTTTTGGCTTACTTCACTTTGTCAGACAGGTTCTATTTAAATGATTTCTTGATTCAACAGGTCTGGCAGTAATCAGGCATGGGTGTGGCTAGTGAAATTTAACTCAGCTTTCCAAAAAATGTGATTAACCATAGTAAATTCATGATTTAACAAGGGGGGGCAATTACTTTGTCACATAGGGCCATGAAGGTTCAGATAGCTTTTTTCCCTTAATAAATACTGCATTTTGTGTTTACTTGGGTTATCTTTGTGTAATATAAACATTTGTTTGATGATCTGAAACATTTAAGTGTGACAAATGTGCAAAAAAAACAAGAAATCAGGAAGGGGGCAAATACTTTTTCACAGCACTGTACCTTTAAAAAAAAGTAGGGGCGCGGATCAGAAAACCAAGTTGCTGGGTATTGCCGGGAACTGGAAAACACTGTCACACATGTCGACCCAGAGCATCCCAAGCATGGTCAGTGGGTGACATGTTTGGTGAGTATGCAGGCTATGGAAGAACTGGGACATTTTCAGAATCCCAAACAGATATAATATTTGACTAAAACATAACAATGTATACAGTCACATTTGTATATGATCAAGTGTCTCTCTATTATGCGTGGGAATACCTGGGAAAAGATATCCAAAATTAAAATGACTTCCTGGTGTTTTTACAGAGAGAATGATCATAACCTGCTCTACAGTATCTCAGATGAGCACTACATTTAAACGAATGATTACGGTTTTCTAATCATTTTTGATTGGATTATTTTCATTCAAAAAGTGATTTCAAAAATTCAAAATAATATGCTCATACCACAGTAAATTGAAGCAAAAAAAAGATCAATGACCTGTTATTTTCTGTAACTGTAGTAGTCGATTGTTGTGTTAGGGGTTTGAGGTAGGTTACTGGCTGTGAGAGGGACCTCTTTACACAGTGTAAATAATTAAGGAATGTTACCTTAAATATATCCAGGTCCACCAAAACAAGGACATGCCCAGCACCACACGACGAAAAACCCTGTACACTCCTGCTTGAGAATATCACTTCTATATAAATTCATTCACATATACTGTCTATCTTTAGAGTATGTGTGTGGTGTAAACATGTTCATCTAAAATGTGTCCGTATAGTGTGGTTTCAAATATGTTTTTAACTGAAAGCTACAAGGTTTGAGAATGAAGCACAGATGAATCCAATATGAATGTGCTTGTGTTAGCCAATAGATCTACAGACTGGGGGATAAACAAGTGGGTCAGACTTGGAGGTCTAAGAGCATACCAGAAGTTATGAAGTTAAATATTTCTCCTTCGGATCAGTAAGCCACAGAAAGGTGTGCTTGAAGGAGACAGAGGGGTGCTTTGTGCCTCTCCACCAGGTCAGCTCCCTCAATCTCTCTTTCCCTTTCCCCCTCCTCTCTCGGTCGCTATCCCTCCTTCACACTCCTTCGTTCTCGAGCTCCCAGAGTTCACCCAAACCTGGGTACTTAAAAGATGCTATCTCTGCTCTACTCTTTGCTCCTGGTCATTCTAGCTCAACAGGTAAGAGCTGCGACTTTCCTTTTCTCTTAACAATAATGATGGGTTGTGTCTCCGCGGTTTCTGATAGGACCAGGCTTGATGTGATACTCAGGGAGAACCAGAAAAAGGTGTTGACAACAAACCATAGAGAAAGGTGGTAGGGTTGTAATTAAGGCATCAGTTGAACAGATGTTATTCACACTTTACAATTTTGGGTACTTACGTTACTTTCTAGGTTAAAGTGTTTTCTTGGCCTTATTTCATATTTACAACTTGATTCAAGGTTTTGTTTTGAATGAGTGGCTAATTCTACAGTGGCAGGAAATTACTATTGAGGCTTGCTGAGTGAGGTAACGTCACAGTAAAGTCGCAGTCAAAGGGGTTCCCTTCACGTCACTTTTTAAAAGACGTTCCTGGCAAAAGAGGGCAAGAGGTATGAGGTTCGCTGTGCTTTTCAAATGAGCGCATTCTGTAAACCTGGTAGAAAGGATTCCAATATTTGGCATAACCAATCAATCAAATGTATTTTATAAAGCCCGTTTTACAACAACAGTTGTCACAAATTGCTATACAGATACCCAGCCTAAAACACCAAAGAGCAAACAATGCAGATGTAGCACAGTGGCTACGAAAAACTCCCAAAAAATGCTGGAACCTAGGAAGAAACCTAGAGAGGAACCATCCTCCGAGGGGTGTCCAGTCCTCTTCTGGCTGTGCCAGGTAAAATTATAAGAGTACGGCCATTTAGTAGAAAAAATTGTTGAGATTGTAATCAGGTTTTGGGGAAATATTTTTGGTTTACAATGGTTTTCCAAGATTGCAAAAACAGGGTACTTTGCCCTTATTAATATCTCTGTTTTTATTGTCATAAAGTGCATGTCTAAGATCACACGGGACACCAGAAAGGACAATAAAGTTTTGAGATCACACAGTGCACCAGATAGGACAGACAGACCCTTGCCCCCCACACTCACTTCGCCAAAGCACAGCCCCCACACCACCAAAGGGAAATCAACAGACCACTAACGTACTACCCTGAGACAAGGCAGAATAAAGCCCACAAAGATCTCCTTAACCATACGAGCCTGAGGGGGGTACAAAACCGGACAGAAAGATCACGTCAGTGGCTCAAGTCGAGTATAGCAAAAAAAAGCCTAGCATGTTGTGATGCGCCCTAGGGATGGCATGGGAGGCCCCCGTAATAGGGTCAGAGGCAGAAAATCGATGTGGCGAGGGGAGAGCCAGCTAGGCAAAAACAGCAAGTGTGGTTCGTCACTCCAGTGCCTTGCCGTTCACTTTCACACTCCTGAGCCAGACTACACTCAATCATAGGACCTACTGAAGAGTTGAGTCTTCAGTAAGGACTTAAAGGTTGAGAGACAGAGTCTGCGTCTCTCACATGGATCGGCAGACCATTCCATAAAAATGGAGCTCTATAGGAGAAATCCCCACCTCCACCTGTTTGCTTAGAAATTCTGGGACAATAAGAAGGCCTGCGTCTTGTGACCATGGCATATGTGTAGATATGTATGGCAGGACCAAATCAGAGAGATAGTAGGAGCAAGTCCATGCAATGCTTTGTAGGTTAACAGTAAAACCTTGAAATCAGCCCTAGACTTAACAGCAAGTCAGTTGATAATGATTATCTGAAGTACCCAAAAAGGCCAATAGATGTCATCTGATAAAATTCCATACATTCCTTGAAAGTTACCAAAATTCCAGTAGTTTACTGGTAAATTTAGAAAATGTCAAATAATATACCATCCATTTGCAGCCCTGATCATAATCAATGGACATTCCATAGAGTTGTACCTTTTTTATATAATACATTTTAAATCTGTGCTATAGAATTTCTGTATGTTGGAACAGAAATGAATTGCTCCCAGTTAAACTGACCTAAATACTGCGACTTACTGCTAATGTACAAAGGAGCTACTTGTTCACGGGCTGAAGAGGTTTTTCGAGGGCTCCATGTTGATTTAAACATGGCAATTTCTAGATTAATAACAGGTCATTGCTGATTATGGAATGAAAAAGACAAAGATTGTAAAGAAATTTACACATCAGGTATGTATGATATGTTGTGTGTATCAAAATGCCAATCTGAATTCTATCACTATTAATACTGATATAATTTCTATAATTTTTTGCCTAAGATCGATTTTTATAATTCACTAATGGAATTTGTTGATACTTTTGTAAGAACACCATGTTACTAGTCCTGCATTGTTTTGGTGTTCTAATCTTTTCATCCTTGTTCGTAGCCTCTTGACTGTTGTGAATGTTCTGAATGTTCTATCTTAGGTGACTTCTTGGTGAACTTTAAACTTTACCAAGAATTTACCAAAGGCAAAACTATATGAAGTCACATAAGGCAACACAATCGCAGGCTTTGTTACCTATTGGGTAACGATTAACTTAGACTACATATCCATAACACATTTACAGTATTACACGTCTATAAGCATTTCATTAACATTTTATAACAGGTCCCAACCGCATTCGTGTCATGCTATGCAATAGCTAATATTTTGGTATCTTAATACAGTAGATGCAACATTACAATGAAAGTGTAGCGTCATCATTATGGCAGTTGTTTTTATTTTCTATAAAAGAGTGCTTCTGTATACCAATGTTAGTCAATTCGCCAAAAGGTATACGAAAATGTTGCGATGGTGCCGGACGCCGTGCGTTGTTATGATTCTGAACGGTCAGATAGCTAGCAACAATGACAAGAAGCTTCCATGTGGGGAATCGTAGGTGGCTTGTTTCAGCTAGTTTTATGTAGTTCGTGATACGACTTGCTTTGAGGTGTTTTGGCTGATTTCATGACAATGCTAATATGGCTAAAATTCTCTAGCTAGCGAACAAACAACTGTAACGACGTATTGAGAGACAAGTGCTCTTCGTGCAAATGTATTTATATTTTCAATACACATTTGGAAACTAAATATAGTTTACAACAACTAGCCAACTCTGTCTGTTTTTCCCAAAAGTGGCGCACATATCGGTTTTGTTGCTAAACAACCAACCCCCCTATAGGCCCGTGTCTTACCTTCTCACCAATTCCTGTAGTTGAGGGTCGTAGTTGAGGGTCAAAATATAACTCATTAGAATTATTTCCAATCACTTGGATGTAAGTGGTATATTTTAAAAACTCTTAAGTACAAAACCGATAAGACGTGTAATGTCCCCAATCTTATGTTCAGAACCTTCGATTGTGCATTCACCCATGAGTCATTCATGAAAAATCTACGTTTTCCGTGAAATACCATGAGAACATTTAGTTTTGTCACCAATACATCAAATAATGAAAGGCTCACCATTTAAGTCATTTTAACTACCAATTGAATCCAATTGCAAATAATACATGATACACATTTCAAAACTGTTATTTTTGAAGTGCTGAATATAAACAATAGTAGATGGTATCATTTTCCATACAGTATTTTACGATTAGTTGACATTTAAAAAAAAAAAAAAAATTGTATGAAATGGCAGGTTGTGAGCATGTTGAGAAATATGTATGTTTTACAGTTCATTATCCTTTTACAGTAGAACAAATCATCAGAAATATTGGTTTTGTATGACATTTCTGCCCCATGCAACATTATACAAGATCACCTTTCTATGCAACTGATACAGTACAGTATTGCCTGTCAGCCTACAGTGTATCAAATAAATGTATATAATGAATGGAATATATTGTTATATACAACCCAAGGATTTCAGCAGTGCATTGTACACTACACTATCATTCCAAAGGATAGCACATAGTGACTCTGTCCACTTTGTCCTATTGAAGCAATGGAGAATGATGAAGGAGTATTTACAGCCACATCCATATATGATTTGGTTCTACATTCCAACATAACTTAATGTCCAACTTATACATTGATAGAATTGTACAGTGTTCAGCAGTTAATAAACTATATAATTTAACTAGACACTACATCATTTGGTTCAGTAGTTATTCGTTTTGAGTAGTTTGATTAAGTGATAGTCGATTATATTGTTAACAAATTACAAGAAAATCATATCAAAAGTAAAGTTCATTTTGAAAAGTAGATATTTTGATTGAATATGTATCCAAATTGAAAGAGTGATTTGGTGCAGTGAACAAGTGACTTTGTGGATTTGTTTGCTGTACTCAGCAAATAAAAATGTGCTTAGTTTTGAAACCATTTTGATGCTTAGATTTTTGCTTAGAGTTGTGAAAATGTACCACATACTTGTGAAAATTGCACCAAAGTGAAAAAGAACTGTAACAGCCCTGCTTCACATCATAATTAGACCTAAATTGGCCATACTGGTTTATAACGCACGCATGAAGGGTCTATGTATGAATTCTATTCAGTCAAAGTCAAAGTTAAATCTATTTTCCCATTCATAATGCATTGATAGCTAAGCACTTCATGGTAATTAATGCTGCGTTCACGTGCTATCAGAGTTAGCGAAAGCTCCTAGTTCCCAGTGGGAACTTTCACTTGAATGACCCTCCAAGTCGGAATTAAAAGTAAAAGTGGGAAACGGAGAAAATGTTGTCACCCGATTTGCTGAGTTGTGACATTTTACCACTGACTTTTTTTCACCTTTTCAACCAAAAAAATGACAATTAAGTTTGACAATACAACCGTATCAATATGGATAATGTTGCTAGTCTGACCATATTGTTAAGCAAGCTAGCTAACTTTATTATTAGCAATGTTAGCAACTTTATCAAGCTAGCTAAAATGTCCGACTTCAAAAGCACTTGAACACAATCATGTCTGACTTACCACTTCCCAGTTTCCTATTTCTCACGAGCATGTGAAGCCTGCATACCTGTGCAGTTTGCCACGCTGATCTATAACACCAACATTATAAGGTCTATGAATTCTATGCAGTCATTGTACTGTCATTGCTATTTTCTGATTTCTAAAGCATTTATAAACATGCCTCACTTATAAAAAATACTCAGCTACTAAAAATACTTAAAAAATACTTAGACCTGACTACTTAGCTACTAATGTAGCTAGCTAAGCCCCTGGCACAATGTAAACATGTTAATCATCATTAATCATCAGGTCTCTCACGTTAATCATCAGGTCTCTCCACAGATGTTAGATCGGGTTCAAGTCTGGGCTCTGGCTGGGACACCCAACGACATTCAGAGACTTGTCCCTAAGCCACTCCTGTGTTATCTTGGCTGTGTGCTTAGGGTACTTCTACTGTTGGAAGGTGAACCATCGCCCCAATCTGAGGGCCTGAGTGCTCTGGAGCAGGTTTTCATTAAAGATCTCTCTGTACTTTCCTCCGTTCATTTATGCCTCGATCCTGACTAGTCTCCCAGGCCCTGCTGCTGAAAAACATTACCACAGCATGATGCTGCCACCACCATGCTTCACCATAGGGATGGTGCCAGGTTTCCTCCAGACGTGATGCTTGGCATTTAGGCCAAAGAGTTCAATCTTTGTTTCATCAGACCAGAGAATCTTGTTTCTCATGGTCTGAGAGTCATTTTGGTGTCTTTTGGCAAACTCCAAGCGGGCTGTCATGTTCCTTTTACTGAAGAGTGGCTTTCGTCTGGCCACTCTACCATAAAGGCCTTATTGGTGGAGTGCTGCAGAGATGGTTGTCCTTCTGGAAGGTTCTCCCATCTCCACAGAGGAACTCTGGAGCTCTGTCAGAGTGACCATCGGGTTCTTGGTCACCTCCATGACCAAGGCCCTTCTCCCCAGATTGCTCAGTTTGGCCGGGCGGCCAGCTCTAGGAAGAGTCTTGCTGGTTTCAAACTTCTTCCATTTAAGAATGATGAAGGTCACTGTGTTCTTGAGGACCTTCAATGCTGCAGAAAGGACCTTCAATGCCTTGAGACATGGATTGTGTATGTGCGCCGTTCAGAGGATGAATGGGCAAGACAACAAATGTAAGTGCTTTTTAACGGGGTATGGTAGCAGGTGCCAGGCGCCCCACTTCGTGTCAAGAACTGCAACGCTGCTAGGTTTCCTGTGTGTATCAAGAATGGTACACCACCCAAAGGACATTCAGCCATTCTTGACACAACTGTGAGAAGCATTGGAGTCAACATATGCCAGCATTCCTGTGGAACGCTTTCGACACATGCCCCAATGAATTGAGTCTGTTCTGAGAGCAAAAAGTGTGTGTGTGTCGAAAGGGGGGGCAGTACGTCCAACTGGCCTCATAACCGCAGGCCACGTTAATGGTGTGAGACCGGCAAGTCTTTTGCATGACAATAACCGGCTGACAAAATTACATGACCGTCACAGCCCTAGCTTGGCGTTTAGGCATATTCACTAACACTGGTATGGCAGAAGCACACTACAGTGTCATTGCAATTATGCATCTATTAAGATACCTACATGTGAGCTCTTGCATAGCATGACATGAATGCACTATAGATCAAATCAAATCAAATTCAATTGGTCACATACACATGGTTAGCAGATGTTAATGCGAGTGTAGGGAAATGCTTGTGCTTCTAGTTTCGACTGCATTAAAATCTAACAAGTAATCTAATCAATCAAATTCAACTACCTTATACACACAATGTATACTAATATGCGATGGATATAGTTAATTATTAATTAACATTTAACAATGTGGTTAGGACCTGTTAGAGCAAGTTAATGAAATGCTTATAGGTGTGTAATGAATGCATTATGGCTATGTAATCAAAGTAAATCGTTAGCCTGTTAATTCCACCTCCCAAGCAGTGGTATTTTACCACTGCACCACATGGAGATCCTGAGTGGTGCAGAGGTCAAAGGCACTGCATCTCGGTGCTTGAGGCGTCACTACAGACACCCTGGTTCAATTCCAGGCTGTATCACAACCGAGTGTGATTGGTAGTCCCATAGGGCGGGGCACAATTGGCCCAGCGTCGTCCGGGTTTGGCCGGTGTAGGCCGTCATTGTAAATAAGACTTTGTTCTTAACTGACTTGCCTAGTTAAACAAAGGTTAAACAAATGTTACATATTAAAAACCCTACAAGAACCCTGTCCTTCCTACCTTCCCTCCAGCCTCTATGCAGGGCTCAGAACCATGGTGGGCAGCTGTCTGGTCCGCGAGGAGGCAAGGCCGTGTTGGAGAGGAAACAGTTGTGCCAGTGGCCGTGTAAGTGCAAGGCCAAGCCCCAGTGTGCCCCGGGGGTCAGCTCAGTGCTGGACGGCTGTGGCTGCTGTAAGAGCTGCGCCCGGCAGATAGGAGAGGCCTGCAACGAGAGGGACATCTGCGACCCCCACAAGGGCATGTACTGCGACTTCTCTAATGACCAGCCGCGATATGAGGTCGGAGTCTGCGCTTGTGAGTGAACTTTTCATTTCATATGTTACCCCTTCGGGCTATTCATAAGAGTTAAAAGTCAATGTATGACTGAATGTCTCAAGGTCAATAACTTTTTTTCAGAGGGGGCAGGAGCTGGATTGTGTAATAGGACCCAGCTACTTCAAAGACCTGGCTAGAAACTGTACTACAGCTAAATACTTTAATCCCATGCTACTCACTCAGGATTGTAGATTTGCATAAACCTGTAGTTCCATGGGATTGGTAGAGTCATTTACCTTTAGTCTCTTTGATCATGCAAAGAACCCAGTAGGTCGCACACATATATCAATCAGGCAAACACCCCAAGGCCAACCACACTAATAGAAACACACTAAGACCAGAAGACTGCTGCAAGCAGTGCACAGGCCAGTCAACCGAGTCGTGTTCAGTTTCCCCATCTCCTTCTCTGTAGACTTGATGGCAGTTGGTTGTGACCTGAATGGGGCCCACTATGAGAACGGCGAGGCCTTCCAGCCCAGCCCGCTGTATAAATGCACGTGCATCGCGGGAGCCATCGGCTGCACCCCGGCCTTCATCCAGAAGCCCGCTGGTCTCCTGGGTCCTGCCCCTCTGAGGAGCAACGCACCCCTGCCAGCTGGCCTGCAGAGCGCCCCTGGTGCCTCCAGAAAACACCAGCAGGACACACCAAACATGGCCGCAATGCCAGGTGTGTGTTTGCAGGGAAAACCAGGGCCAGAACCGCCAGCTTGTCTGCCCTGGAATGCTAATTGCTGTAAAAGCTGGATGGAAAGAGGGTGGCGTTTTTGTTTACTTTGGCTGGGAAGTGCAGAGGGTGGATGGAGTGTGGCTGACTGACTGTGGTTAGCCACACAGAGGGAGTAGGGTGGATGGTTCCAGTCATGCACAAACGTCCATAGAGAGAGCTCTAGTTCACTTTCCATCAAAAGCACCAATGCCTCTTTTAAGTATGCTTCTTTTGATATATTTGAGTAAATGTTCGCTTTGCTTGGCTTGATAAACACAAACGTCCTGCTTTCTAGTGAATCTGAAAGGTTAGCCGTCACTAGGTGTTGATGTTTTTGATATTGCCAACACACAAATCAAATATGTTTGCAATCACTGACTTCAAACCTTACAAAGAGGCAATTGAAACCATCTTGACATCATGGCCCGCCTAAAGATAATTTCTCTCCAACTGAGCTTTCCAATCATCTTTAGCAGGCAGAATGACTGAGGACCGAGAGCTCTTGATTCACTCTGAACAGCATGTGCTCTATAGCAGCATGGCGGCGTACAGGCCGGGTTCCTTCCTCTAGCGATGCCCTTTTAATACTGTAAAACCGAAAGCTTACAGGGATCCTCCTTTAGCCTGGAAGAAGAATTGCCTGATCCAGACCACTCCGTGGAGCCCCTGCTCCAAGACCTGCGGCCTGGGTATCTCAGTCCGGGTCAACAATGACAACGGCAAGTGTGAGATGAGGAAGGACCGCCGCCTCTGCCTGTTGCGGCCGTGTGAGAAGAGCATCATGAAGTCCGTCCAGGTGACTGACCACTGATCAGCTTGGCTCTTCTCTGAGAGATGTGTTCTGATGGTGATCGGTGAAATGTTAAATAACTGACTTGTACGCCCAAAACACCCAGTGATATTTCTAATTCTGAAAATATGACAATGGTCTGGGAACTACTGTATATAGTGCCTTCAGAAAGAATTCACACCTTTTGACTTTTTCCACATTTTGTTGTATTACAGCCTGCATTTAAAATGGGTTAGATTGAGATGATGTCGTCACTGGCCTACACACAATACCCCACAATATCAAAGTGGTATTATGCTTTTAGAAATGTTTACAAATGAAAAGCTGCAATGTCTTGAGTCAATAAGTATTCAACCATTTTATGGCAAGCCTAAATAAGTTCAGGAGTAAAATGTGCTTAACAAGTCACATAATAAGTTGCATGGACTCACTCTGTGCAATAATTGTATTTAACATGATTTTTAAATGACTACCTCATCTCTGTACCCCACACTTACAATCATCTGTAGGGTCCCTCAGTCGAGCAGTGGCTTTTAGACATAGATTCAACCAGGTTTTCCAATGCCTCGCAAAGAAGGGCACACATTGGTAGATAGGTAAAATAGCAGACATTGAATATCCCTTTGAGCATGGTGAACTTATAAATTACACGTTGGATGGTGTATCAATATGCTCACTAAGAATATACAGGCGTCCTTCCTAACTCAGTTGCCGGAGAGAAAGAAAACCGCTCAGGGATTACACCATGAGGCCAACGGTGACTTTAAAACAGTTAAGAGTTTAATGGGTGTGATAGGAGAAAACTGAGGATGGATCAACATTGTAGCTACTCACTAAATGACAGAGTGAAAAGAAGGAAGCCTGTACAGAATAAAAAAACATTCCAAAACATTCATCCTGTTTGTAATACGGCATGAAAATAATACAGAAAAAAACGTGACAAAGAAACTAACTTTATGTCCGTAATACAAAGCGTTATGGTTGGTGCAAATCCAACACAACACATCACAGAGTACCACTCTTCATATTTTCAAGAATGGTAGTGGCTGTTGTTATGGGTACGTTTGTCATCGGCAAAGAATAGGGATTTTCCGGGGGGGGGGGGGGGGGGATATACACTGGAGTTGCTTATCAAGATGACATGGAGTGGCCTAGATACAGTTTGACTTAAATTGTCTTGAAAATCCATGGCAAGACTTGAAAATGGCTGTCTAGCAATGATCAACAACCACCTTGACAGAATTTGAAGAAATTTAAAAAGATCATGTGCAAATATTGTACAATCCATCTCACTGTCAACTGCGTTTATTTTCAGCAAACGTAACATGTGTAAATATTTGTATGAACATAAGATTCAACAACTGAGATATAAACAGAACAAGTTCCACAGACATGTGATTAACAGAAATGGAATAATGTGTCCCTGAACAAAGGGGGGGTCAAAATCAAAAGTAACAGTCAGTGTCTGGTGTGGCCACCGGCTGCATTAAGTAATGCAGTGCATCTCCTCCTCATGGACTGCACCAGATTTGCCAGTTCTTTCTGTGAGATGTCACCCCACTCTTCCACCAAGGTACCTGCAAGTTCCCTGACATTTCTGGGAGGAATGGCCCTAGCCCTCACCCTCCGATCCAACAGGTCCCAGACGTGCTCAATGGGATTGAGATCCGGGCTCTTCGCTGGACATGTCTTGCAGGAAAATCATGCTGGAGGGTCATGTCATGATGAGCCTGCAGGAAGGGTACAACATGAGGATGCCTTCCCTGTAACGCACAGCGTTGAGATTGCCTGCAATGACAACAAGCTCAGTCCGATGATGCTGTGACACACCGCCCCAGACCATAACGGACCAACCACCTCCAAATCGATCCCGCTCCAGAGCACAGGCCTGTGTAATGCTCATTCCTTCGACGATAAACGCAAATCCGACCATTACCCCTGGTGAGGCAAAACCACGACTCGTCAGTGAAGAGCACTTTTTGTCAGTCCTGTCTGGTACAGCGACGGTGGGTTTGTGCCCATAGGCGACGTTGTTGTCGGTGATGTCTGGTGAGGACCTGCCTTACAACAGGGCCTACAAGCCCTCAGTCCAGCCTATCTCAGTCTATTTCGGACAGTCTGAGCACTGATGGAGGGATTGTGCATTCCTGGTGTAACTCGGGCAGTTGTTGTTGCCATCCTGTACCTGTCCCACAGGTGTGATGTTCGGATGTACCTATCCTGTGCAGGTGTTGTTACACGTGGTCTGCCACTGCGAGGACAATCAGTTGTCCGTCCTGTCTTAGGCATCTCACAGTATGGACATTGCAACGTATTGCCCTGGCCACATCTGCAGTCCTCATGCCTCCTTGCAGCATGCCTAAGGCACGTTCACGCAGTTTAGCAGGGACCTTGGGCATCTTTCTTTCTGTGTTTTTCAGAGTCCGTAGAAAGGCCTCTTTAGTGTCCTAAGTTTTCATAACTGTGACCTTAATTGCCTACCGTCTGTAAGCTGTTAGTATCTTAATGACCATTCCACAGGTGCATGTTCATTCATTTTTTATGGTTCATTGAACACGCATGGGAAACCGTGTTTAAACCCTTTACAATGACTTTATATCCATTTTGACATAGTATTTTGTGTAGATCTTTAACAAATCTATTTTTATTTCACTTTGTAGCACAACAAAATGTGAAAAGTCAAGGACTGTGAATTCTTTCTGAAGGCACTGTATGTTCACAAAAGGAGAGCAGAAGTATGATAGGGTTTCTATCAATCTATCATATGACAAGAGAAGATTTAACTATGTCCCTTTTCCCTCTAGATGCTGAGAGGAAAGACGTGCAAGCCCAAGTTCCAGGCTAAGAAAGCAGAGAAGCTGACCCTGTCTGGGTGCACTAGCACCAAAAGTTTCAAACCCACTTACTGCGGCATCTGCACTGACAAGCGCTGTTGCATCCCCAACAAATCCAAAATGGTGACCGTCAACTTCAAGTGCAAGGGCGGTTCCAACGTGCACTGGAAGATGCAGTGGATAACTTCCTGCGTGTGCCAGAGGAAGTGTAATGACCCTGGGGACATGTTCGCAGAGCTACGCTTTCTCTAGCACCTTCTCCAGCATCTATAAATCAACCTCAGAGCCATGTCCATGCCCATAGACTAACACAGGCCTGGCCTATCTGCCTCTGTGCTGCCCGAGTCGGTATGGTATTTGTGTGTACAGGGCTGAGCTGGTCAGGGTTCGGCCTGGCCATGAAGTGCTACTAAACAGTGCCTGTGTTCTCTGGCGATATGCCAGTGGGCTGGTATGGAAAGTTTAAACGTGGAACCCTCAACTCATGAAGACTGGAGAGAAACAACTTGTTCTGGGTATATTGCTTGACAATTAACATAAAAGGAAATGTAATGTACGTGATGACAATGTGGGGTTAGACCTCAATTCTATGGTTTTTACAGTACCTCTTTAAACAATAAGGCTGTGAGTGAGGCCATTAGTGACAACAGGGATAGTTTGCTCGATCTTAATTCATCTTTGTAGCGACCCACTGATTATACCCCTTATCAACAGTGTACCAGCTGGATCACAATACATCTTCCTACCAGTTAATTCTCAACATAGTTTGCACCACAATACCTCATACAATCTCATGTCCACTCTGATTCACTAGAAATTTAGATTCAGAATCAATAAAATGAATTGTTATTTTTTTTGTATTTTCCCCTGTGTTGTTGACCCTTTTCAAGGCATACATATTCATAACTCAGTTATCCATTAAAAATACATTACAATTAATAAGGAATATCATTTAGACACAGGTAAGAAACGCTTTGTAACTTATAAAAATAAATAAACCAAGTTATAAAATTACAGGACTATTTTCTGCTAATAAAACACAAAAGTGCTTTGCATACACACACAAACACGCTCCACTATGTGTAGTCTGCTAGTGCGAACACACAGAGGACCTTCATGTGGCGATGTTGAGCCTGGCAGCATCAGGCATAAGTCTGTCCTTGGTGGCATCCAGCTGACTGTACTCTTCTATCAGAGAGGAGAGGGAGGAGATCGCCTCCGTGAAGCAGCCCTGCTCCATCCCGTCCACATGCAGGTAGTGATGCATGTGAGCCTGTCAAAACAATCCATCGTGTCAGACAAGAATACTCCACACGGATTGCGAAAGGAAGGAAAAAAAGTGATTGGGAAAACACAGGTGCCTACAACCCTACTTAGAGAACATTAACTGTTAGTCTTTCCTTAGTATAACTCTGCTATTGTCCACTGTGAAATAGAAATGGGTCTTTTTGCTGTCTTTTAACCCTCAATCTTCTGGACCATAAACACTTATTTTGTAACAGAGTTTTGGATTGTTGCGATTGAAGATTAAGATGTACCTTCTTCCTGTAGAGCTTGGTGAAGCGGTCTCGGAGCTCCATGAAGGTGGATTTGACACAGGTGTTGTTGGCCAGGGCTAGTAGTGAGTGGGAGTGACCCACAGGGGGCACAGAACACAGGCCTGTCTTCCATCCCTCCTGATTCCATGACACAAAAGGCAGCATGGGCTTCAGTCTGAGAGGAAGAAGGAAAGGAGAATAAATGCTGCTTTTCTATGAAGACGGATCCGCTTGTCCTTCTCCATAGAGAATATTAATTAAAAGTGCATTTTAGGCTCTGGGAAAATCAGCCCAAGGATGTTTATTTTTAACTTAGTCACAAGAAACCCATTAAGACCGGGGTCTCCTTTTCAAAAAGGTGCCCTGAACACAGCAATACAACAAAATAGTCACTCTAACCAGACTCACAAAAAAAACCTACAACATTAAACACAACAATTTCTTCTTAAAAAATAAATAAATACAACTCTCATTCAACACATTTAATACTAGAGTAAAAAACTGCCAATGCGGCACCGGGGACTCAAGATGCAAAGAGTTTCAAGAATGGGGGCCATTAAAACGGAACACGTTTACCTGGAGCGGTAAGGAGTCGGACTAGTCTCGAGTTCACCACCCCTATGAATGGGTTTGGTGTCTCACTTTTTCTTTCTCCCCTGTGAAGTTAAGTAGGTTGCAAGCTTTTTCAGCAGAGCTTTGTAAACAAAAAGGAACTAATGAAGTGCTCTATGGGACTTTAGTGAGCACCAGCCGACCTTCTGACACGGGATGCAGTGATGAGTACTAAACCAGTCACCTGTGATAAAGCGAAGTGCTCTATGGTTGACTGCATCCAAAGGTTTTAAAGTGGTGTCTGCTGCAATTTGACAAATGGTCTCACCATAGTCCAAAACTGTCAGGAAAGTTGATTTTAAAACCTGTTGTTTCCTGCTGTTTAGAGATAGGCAAGATATATTTCTAAAAAAAGAAGCCCACTTTAAATCTTAGCTTTTTAAACTAGCTCATCATGCTTTTAAAAAAAAAATTTGATCTTTAATAATCCAAAACGGCCAGACATTTATTGGCAGGAACACACACGATGAGAGAATCAGCCAATGAGTAAATACTGTAAGTAGTCCATCCGATACCTTTTTTGCATGAATTAGAGAACATATATTTAGATTTGCCCGAATTAAGTCAACAAGGGCTTTCTGTAATGTACTGTAACAAAATCAGATTGCAGCTCTAACATAGCTTGGTCAACAGTTGGTGCAAATGACGTACATAACCGTATCGTCTGCATACAGATTCATATTACAGGAGATTACAGGTCCCAGACACTGAAGCAACCCACATATCCAGGGTTGACTTTAAAAACGGTATCTTTATGTGCAGGCTAATTCAACAACCAAGGTGAATAATACGGTCGCTATCAAAAGCCACTAAACGTGCCAAGAGTGCTCCAGGAGATTTCCCCTCCTGATTTAGATGGTGGTCACACACACACGCAAGTATGTGCTCTCATAGAAGCTCCTGTTTCTGTTGCTCTTGACAACATGCCACGTGAAAAAGGTCTCTGCAGGGAGGGAAGAAGGTGGGAGCTGAATGGGCCAGTCATGAATCAGGGGCGTCTGTACTGGAGCACAAACACACGGCGGTGAATGGGAACACTATTTGAGAGTGAGCAGTCGGGGAAGGTCATCTCTGGGTCTTATGAGTAGTTATGATGCTGGGTGAACTGGCAGCCCTTTTTATTCGAGAAGGGGGAGGAGAGGATAGTGCTCAAAGTCATTTCCCCCGTGGGGGATCAGTGAAGAATGGATTGTTCCATGTCATTTCAGCAAGCCACGACACCCACCATCTCAGATTGTTCTGAAGTTTGGTCCAACTCAGATGTTTGGTACGACACTGAACAAAAATATAAATGCAACATGTAAATGTTCTGGTCCCATGTTTCATGAGCTGAAAAACGATCCCAGAAATGTTCCATATGTATAAACATCTTATTTCTCTCAAATTTTGTGGACAAATTAGTTTACATCCCTGTTAGTGAGCATTTTATCCTTTGTCAAGATATTCCACACCTGCCATGTGGATGGACTACGAAGAAGCTGATTAAACAGCATTAACATGACACAGGTAATGATCATGGGGACAATCAAAGGACACTTCAAAATGTGCAGTTTTATCACGCAACACTATGCCGCAGATGTTACAAGTTGAGGGTGCGTGCAATTGGCATGCAGACTGCAGGAATGTCCATCAGAGCTGTATCCAGAGAATCCAATGTTGTTTTAGAGAATTTGGCAGTACGTCCAACAGGCCTCACAACCACAAGTAACCACACCAGCCCAGGACCTCCACATCTGGCTTCTTCACCTGCGGGATCATCATAGGGGGAGGGCATGGTGCTGAGGAGTATTTCTGTCTCTAATAAAGCCCTTTTGTGGAGAAAAAGCAATTCAGATTGGCTGTGGGTGGGTGGGCCTATCTATGCCCCTGCCCAATCATGTAAAATCCATAGATTAGGGCCTAATACATTTAAATTGACTGATTTCCTTATGACCTGTAACTCAGCAAAATTGTTGTGTTTTTATTTTTGTTCAGTATATACAGTACCAGTATGAGGGCATTTTCTGTTAAACCTTACCAATGCTTGTGCACTAAAATATCCTTCTTTAAGCATGGACATTGGGCTTGACTTTGTTAAATAAACGAACTCATATAAGATAGAAAAGTACGTTTTGCATTAATAAGAGACCTGTGTGTGTAGAACGACCCCATGATGTCTGGGTGCTCAGCCAAGACAGAAACGAACTGGTTCCTCCTAGCTTAACTGGAGACAGAGCAAAGGTTAAATCCTGCATACCAGTGACAGAGCTGTTGTTCTGTTTGGAGCCTGTTTCTGGGCCAAAGATTCATGCTTTGTGTGTGTGTGTGTGTGTGTGTGTGTGTGTGAGACCAGTAGGACCATACATCATCTGGGACGACAGTCAAAGGCGCTTGCTTGCCCAACTTGGGGGAACCGTTGAGCTACTGTTAGAGAAAGTATGTCTGGAGTGACTTCCTGTCACTTTGGTACCCATTGTCCTCACTCAGTTGTGACAGACTGAGACAACCTCTCCATTATCGTCTGTACCCTGTAACCCAGTTGTCTCCACACACACACACCCTTGTTTTTGAAAAAAAAAGTTATTTTTTTTGTCCATTAAAATAACATCAAATTGATCAGAAATACAGTGTAGACATTGTTAATGTTGTAAATGACTATTGTAGCTGGAAACGGCAGATTTTTTAAATGGAATATCTACAACGGCGTACAGCGGCCTATTATCAGCAACCATCACTCCTGTGTTCCAATGTCACGTTGTGTTAGCTAATCCCAGCATCATTTTAAAAAGGATAATTGATCATTAGAAAACCCTTCTGCAATTATGTTAGCACAGCTGAAAACTGTTGTTCTGATTAAAGAAGCAATAAAACTGGCCTTGTTTAGACTAGTTGTGTATCTGGAGCATCAGCATTTTTTGGTTCAAAATGGTCAGAAACAAATAATTTTCTTCTGAAACTCAGCCTATTATTGTTCTGAGAAATTAAGGCTATTCCATGCTAGAAATTGCCAAGAAACTGAAGATCTTGTACAATGCTGTGTACTACTTACAGAACAGAACAGCAAAACGGGATCTAATCATAATAGAAAGAGGAGTGGGAGGCCCCGGTGCACAACTGAGCAAGAGGACAAGTACATTAGAGTGTCTAGTTTGAGAAACAGACGCCTCACAAGTCCTCAACGTGCAGCTTCATTAAATAGCACACGCAAAACACCAGTCTCAACGTCAACAGTGAAGAGGCGACTCCGGGATGCTGGCCTTCTAGGCAGAGTTCTTCTGTCCAGTGTGTGTTCTTTTGCCCATCTTAATCTTTTATTTTTATTGGCCAGTCTGATGTGGCTTTTTCTTTGCAACTCTGCCGAGAAGGCCAGAATCCCATAGTCGCCTCTTCACTGAATTCAAGGCACACTTAACCAGGATGGCTACCATAGCATTCTGCAGCGATGAGCAATCCCATCTGGTTTGCGCTTAGTGGGACTATCATTTGTTTTTCAACAGGACAATGACGCAAAACACACCTACAGGCTGTGCAAGGGCTAGTTGACTAAGGAGAGTGATGGAGTGCTGCATCAGATGACCTGGCCTCCACAATCACCCGACCTCAACCCAATTGAGATGGTTTGGGATGAGTTGGACGGCAGAGTGAAGGAAAAGAAGCCAACAAGTGCTCAGCATATGTGGGAACTCCTCCAAGACTGTTGGAAAAGCATTCCTCATGAAGCTGGTTGAGAGAATGCCAAGAGTGTACAAAGCTGTCATCAAGGCAAAGGGTGGCAACTTTGAAGAATCTCAAATATATATATTTGGATTTGTTTTAACACGTCTTAGGTTTCTACATGATTCTGTGTGTTATTTCATAGTTTTGATGCTTTCACCATTACTCTACAACGTAGAAAATATTAAAAATAAAGAAAACCCTGGAATGAGTAGGTGTCCAAACTTTTGACTGATACTGTATTTATTGAATATTATGTGAACCATAAAAATAAATAAAAAAAAGGGCCAATTTGCGTGCAATCAATTAGCTTATTTTCTCCGAGATCAAATACAATTTCAATGAATAAAAATGTTTCAGGAATGCGACTCTTACTTGTTTCTAACTACAGAAACAATTTCAGGAAAATCTGAGAGGTGGAACAATCCTAGTAGCTGTCTCTGGGTCTCACCTCTCTATGTTCCTGCGGAGGTCAGACACTTGCACGTTGCCACGGACCATGAGGGCACAGGCCAGGTACAGGCTGTGTTTGGGGTCAGCCCGGATCAGCTGGTGGTCTTTACTGAAGGCATCAGTGAACATCTGATCAAGCCTGAGGTAGACAGGGTACACAGCTAAGGAACAACAACTATACAGAAGGGATACATGCCATTTACATTTGACTCATTCAGTAGACCATATTATCTATCCATGGTGCCAAACTAACAAAAAAAGTGCCTTTAACTAAGAAATGTGAAATACCACACTAGCTCTTTTGCAGTACACTTAACATTATACAGGCTTGAACATTATACAGGCTTGGACATGATCATTGGCACAATGTGCTGCTAATATATTTCCCACGTTCATCCAGAAAAGAGACCCACTCGAGTGAAAATGAGTTCCTGTTCCGTCTTGTCCTGTACATTTTTTGCCCATACTGTCCCAATCGCACAGTTCTATTACCCCACAACTTTCCTGTCCCGATGAAAATCACCTCCGCTCAATTTAACGCACAGAAATCAGAAATACCTTCTTCCGTTAACTCATGCAGCAGTGTGCAGTTTCCATACCAATGGCCTCGTTTCGGGCTCACGAGACAAGAGTGGGGGCTGGTAGCTAGCTACTATTTTGTTGCCTGCCCAGCTGGGTACCAAAACATTTATGCAGTAAATATATTTTGATTTGTTTCACACATTTTTGGTTACTACATGATTCCATATGTGTTATTTCATATTTTTTATGTATTCACTATTATTCTACAATGTAGAAAATAGTAGAAATAAAGAAAAACCCTTGAATGAGTAGGTGTGTCCAAACTTTTGACTGGTACTGTATAAATAAATGCCATATATTACGTATAATATTGATATTTATTATGTGAATTGTTGGAATCATATAATTAAAAATGAGTAGGCTATTCTAATTCTGTGGTTGGTGTTGTCATGAAAGTGAATGAAAAAGACAGTATAGTAGGAGTTGTGAAGTCAGTGCTTCCCAGGGGACCCAACCCTTTGAATAGAAATGTTATCAAGCTTCACCTATTCTCTCTGATCCAGAACATGACTTTGTTCAAGCAACATGCTGCCACCACCACTGGCAAGCACCCGTATTCAGTGATGCCAAGATTTAGCAACTTTTCAGACTACCCTGTATGAGGATTCTGTGTTATGCACTATAGCCTGTTACCATATATGTTATTGAAGATTATCTGCTGTTTGTCTTGTGTGGATGTATGTATGTGTTATGCAACCCTAACACCTGGCAACTTTTTAAAAAATTTTTAAACAGCACCTAGCAACAAATTTAGCTACTTTTAAAAATGTATTTGGAATTTTAGCAACTTTTGAAAAGTGACTCAAACGCTAAAATGCACGCATTTTCCCACTAAATGACACAAAAACGATTTTCTCTGTCACACACTCGGTCACAACACACGTGCCTGGCTGCAAAAGTGCATTGTGAGTGATGTCAGTAGCAGGCGCTCAGCTCGTGCACAGCCAGCAGCAATTTCTGCAAATTGCAAATCATTGTTGGCTGACTGCAGCTGCCTGTGCACGAGCTGAGCGTCTGCTGCGAACGTCACTCACAATGCACTTTGCAGCCAAGCATGATAACTAATTACCAATACACTGCTTAAAACTATAATTGTTCAGAATGTGTAGGTTTACTAGATTAAAAGAAAATAAGTCAAATGTAATTATTCAATAATGTGTAATTGTTCAATAATTAGGTGTTATGTTTAAAAATAAAAATATCTGATCATATAAAATGTGTTGGTTGATATTACTTTTACAAATACAAATATGTGATAAACAAAAAAATCTAAACTAACAAATGTCAAATCATATTTTTCGCCGAGATGGCCAGTCAATTTGAGTAACGTTACTGTGTATTCCACGTAATGACGCAGTTTTACGTTTTTACGCAATGATATCACAACGTCATTTAGCAACTTTTAGCAACAAATCGACCTGCCTCAAGCAACTTCCCCTGATAATTAGTTGGCAACACTGCCTGTATTAGAGCTAACGTTTGCTAGCCAGATATGCCCTAGCTTCATATTACGTGCTAGCTCAATGCATTTACCTAGCGATTAGCATTAGCAGCTAATGCAAAATAATTATGTGGAGCTTGCTAAGACTAACTTACTAGCAGTTGGCAGAGATGAAGAAACTAATAGTACAATATAAAACATGTGGATTGATATGAAGAAGCAAAGTTGAAAGCAGCATCATTCTTGTTTCTTGACTGCATGGGAATCCTGTTCCAAATATAATATTCAGAGTTACAGAAAAGTCAAAACGGAAAAGAGGAGTAAAATTAGCAATAGGGACAGCAGAGCAGACCTTCGGGTGGGGATGTTGACATCAGCCAGGGTGTAAAGAGGGGTGAGGCTGGGCACCAGGTAGTGCAGTCGAGGGAAGGGCACTAGGTTCATGGCTATCTCATTCAGGTCCATGTTGAGTGATCCCTCAAAACGAGCTGAACTGCAATAAAAGAGAAACAAACAGTTTATTGATATCACACATCAGACATTTCACAATCAGACAGATGCTATCGCCTAAAACAAACAAGTGGTCTTTATTGACATAAATAACCCCTTTAACAGTTCAATGACTGCACTATGCAATGACGATGTTGCTGGCGAGATGGATTTTTTGAAATTCTAATGAAATTCCGATTTTTCTCTTGATTTTTACAGTGGCAGTAAAATGCACTGGAGACCAGACTCCAAACACCTGGGAGGCTTAATGAAGAGAGTCTGTCAAGGTAAATAAAAGGCCTAGTGCCACAGACAGCAGCCAGTTCTCGTCTCCAGTAGTCTACCTGGTGATATTGAGCAGCAGGTTGGCTACGATGTTGTTCATGGCATCAAAAGGCTTCTCGGCTCCACTGACCCCTCCCTGGCCTGAGATGATGGCACTGTCCTTCTTGATCACAGAACCTGGCTTCCCACTGTGGGACATGTGCTTGATCTTGTTCACTATGTCTACCAGTGACTGGAAAAGGAATCATAAGAATGGACAAATGGAAGGGAATTGTTATTTACAACAGTCAGTTACAGATTGTAAAACATGGTCATGCATCGTATGCATAATACGGAAATACCTTACATGCACACAAACACACCTGATTCTCCACAGGGAGGACACAGTCGGCATGCTCGGTGAGCTCCCGCATGGCCAAGACACTGTTGTAGGGGGAAGTGACGACATCGTCCTCTGCTGAGGGGTAGACTGAGGTGACGATACGACATACCTCGGGGAACTCCTCCTCCAGAAGTTTCAACACACAGGTGCCCAGGCCTGATCCAGTTCCTGACCATCACAGCATAGGACACAACACATCATGGTTATCCAAAACGTTACACTGAAAAAGCAGAACACCCCAACGTCGTTCATGTAGTAATAATGTGTTTCAGTAGTTATGAGACTATGTATACATTTGTACACTCGAGTCCTCACCTCCACCCATGGAGTGAATGAGAAAGAAGCACTGCAGGCAGTCACAATGCTCTGCTGCCCTCCTCAGCTGGTCCACAATCTGTTCCCTGTAGGCTGAGCCATACGTCCAGTGGCCCACTGCCCTGGAGAGGAATAAACAGGTGGCACAGCTGTTTTACAAATTCATGTTATCAAACATAAAATGTACCTGCAATTGTACTGATGGAAATTACTACTGAGTGCCAGTCTGGTGCCATCATGCCAAGTCCTTGTCACTCATAGTTATGCCATAAGAAATTGAGTTGGCAAGAGCACCAACAGATCTGGGACCAGCCTGGGAAATGACCATGTATAGCCTATGCAGAAAAAAAATAAAGAGTTTCATAAGCAGTATTTTGAAGGAATGCGAGATGGCCCCCCTGCGAGGCAGGCAGGCACAGTCGCTAACCAGTTGTTGCCTGAGCCGGACACATCAGTGATGAGCTGAGTGCTATCAAACAATTCTCTCAGCGGGCCCTGTAGGATCTCATTCACCACACCCTCCTCCATGTCCACCAGCACCGCCTGTAGTGAAGACATTAGTCTTGTCAGAGTGTGTGAAGCCGACACACAAACAAACACGTCAAAGTGAAGCAATAACTGTCACTGGAATTTACCCTGGCCTTCAGGGATTGGATCCTCCCACCAGTGATGTCACAAGATCCCCCGACCCCTCTCCTGGAAATACACACATAGCAGGGAACCACAGCGGTCATTTGAGAAGGCACTCCATTTGTTTGTCTGAATGAACATGCACATTTCACAGCCATGTGGTAGCTAGGGTTGAATGGATCACAGCAAGAGATTGGCAGGATGGAATTACCTTGAGTCAACGTTCCGAAAGAAGCTGCTCAGCGCCTCATCGTAGATTCCTTTCTAAAATTAATAAATAGGAAGGACATGCTAGAGATAATGCAGCTTGGGTAATGAAGAGCCTATGCCTGTTGTCCAATGGAAACATACCAGTAGACTAACTTCCTGTCCCATTTCACACAACAAGTGAGAAGACAACAGGAGGCAAGTATATTTAGGTTACCAGCCTAGACTTTCTCCACATAAAATCAAATATTTAATCTTTATTTATTTTCTTTAAAAAGTATTACTTACTTTATTGACATGGGAATGTTCCCGCAAAGCAAGATCCCAAAACCTGCAGCCCACCTGGTTACCACACTGCCCAACTGCAGAACACAGACCATAAAAGCTAAGGGGATATTCTGTCATAGGAAATTGTGAAACCAGCTGACCCATGTAAACATTAGCTAGCTCTTCCAGTTTCAAGTAATGATATTCCCATTGATATGCCTCACTCATCAGCCATCTGGGTAACACACCTTTCGCCAACATGGCGCTGCTTTGTTTACGAGACCATGGTAAACAATGAGCTCAAAATAGATCATCTTGGTCACTGCTCAAAAATCGTAGAAGTCAGACAGTATCAAACAAACTCACCCTGTACAACAACTGATTGTGTCATCACTGGAAATAATAGCGGTCTTCTACGACTTTGTGCAACGTTCTCGTTTACAGAACATCATATCAACTTTCAGGGCAAATGTACACGACTGTAACAAGACACTTTTATATCCGCCACGCACGTTTGTCGCATGTTGATGGCGTATATTTGTCATGGAAACATAAACCGTGGACCAATGCAACTTGTTTCTTTCATCATATTCCCCCCTTCAGTTTGACATCGGCTTGCATCTGTATGGCCGAGATGCAATGGCGATGAATGTTGAAGCAATCGAAGAAGAACGCGATGAATCAGCACAGAGAAATGTTCCATCAACTTCCATCTTCCACTGTCATCATACGCTAGATGGCAGTACACTGTGGTTGAAATTCATACCTCTCCCTCCTAGAATAATAAACAAGGTAAGACCTTATTTATTGCATTATATATACTTTCCATAACAAATTGTATGGAAAGCAATATACTTTCCATACAACATTTGGGGTTTAAGGCCGCCTTCCTGATTCAAAGTTTAAAATAAAACCATACTCTATGGTCAAAACCAACTTACTCCGCACAACTAAAATAGTACATCGACAAAAGTCGTAAAAGTAAAAGTAAAGATACGTTAATAGAAAATGACTCAAGTAAAAGTGAAAGTCAGCCAGTAAAATACTACTTGAGTAAAAGTCTAAAAGTATTTGGTTTTAAATATACAGTTGAAGTAGGAAGTTTAAATACACTTAGGTTGGAGTCATTAAAACTGGTTTTCAACCACTCCACAAATTTCTCGTTAACAAACTATAGTTTTGGCAAGTCAGTTAGGACATCTACTTCGTGCATGACACAAGTAATTTTTCCAACAATTGTTTACAGACAGATTATTTCACTTATAATTTACTGTATCACAATTCCAGTGGGTCAGAAGTTTACATACAATAAGTTGACTGTGCCTTTAAAGAGCTTGGAAAATTCCAGAAAATTTCATGGCTTTTGAAGCTTCTGACATAATTTGAGTCAATTGGAGGTGTACCTGTGGACGTATTTCAAGACCTACCTTCAAACTCAGTGCCTCGTTGCTTGACATCATGGGAAAATCAAAATAAATCAACCAAGACCGCAGAAAAAAATGTGTAGACCTCCACAAGTCTGGATCATCCTTGGGAGCAATTTCCAAACGCCTGAAGGTACCATGTTCATCTGTACAAACAATAGTACGCAAGTATAAACACCATGGGACCACGCAGCCGTCATACCGCTTAGGAAGGAGATGCGTTCGGTCTCCGAGAGATGAACGTACTTTGGTGCGAAAAGTATAAATCAATCCCAGAACAACAGCAAAGGACCTTGTGAAGATGCTGGAGGAAACAGGTACAAAAGTATCTATATCCACAGTAAAATGAGTCCTATATCGACATAACCTGAAACGCCACTCAGCAAGGAAGAAGCCACTGCTCCAAAACCACCATAAAAAAGCCAGACTACGTTTTGCAACTGCACATAAGGACAAAGATTGTACTTTTTGGAGAAATGTCCTCTGGTCTGATGAAACAAAAATAGAACTGTCTGGCCATAATAACCATCGTTATTTTTGGAGGAAAAGGGGGGAGGCTTGCAAGCCGAAGAACACCATCCCGACCGTGAAGCACGGGGGTGGCAGCATCATGTTGTGGGGTTGCTTTGCTGCAGGAGGGACTGGTGCACTTCAGAAAATAGATGGCATCATGAGGGAGGAAAATTATGTGGATATATTGAAACAACATCTCAACACTTCAGTCAGGAAGTGAAAGCTTGTTTGCAAGCTGGCTTTTAAGGACAACAAAGTCAAGGTATTGGAGTGGCCATCACAAAGCCCTGACCTCAATCCTATAGAAAATGTGTTGGCAGAACTGAAAAAGCATGCGCGAGCAAGGAGGTCTACAAACCTGACTCAGTTACACCAGCTCTGTCAGGAGGAATGGGCCAAAATTCACGCAACTTATTGTGGGAAGCTTGTGGAAGGCTACCCGAAACATTTAACCCAAGTTAAACAATTTAAAGGCAATGCTACCAAATATTAATTGAGTGTATGTAAACTTCTGACCCACTAGGAATATGATGAAAGAAATAAAAGTGGAAATAAGTAATTCTCTCTACTATTATTCTGACATTTCACATTCTTAAAATAAAGTGATGATCCTAACTGACCTAAAACTGTTTTTTAAAAAGGGATTAAATGTCAGGGATTGTGAAAAACTGAGTTTAAATGTATTTGGCTAGGGTGTATGTAAACTTCCAACTTCAACTGTACTTATGTATCAAAAGTATAAACCATTTCAAATTCCTTATATTAACCAAACCAGATGGCACAATTTTTTTGTTTTTAAAATGTACGGATAGCCAGAGGCACACTCCAACACTCAGAAATTATTTAGAAATGAATTATTTGTGTTTGTGAGTCCGCAAGATCAGAGGCAATAGGGATAACCAGGGATGTTCTCTTGATAAGCGTGTGAAATTGACCATTTTCCTGTCCTGCTATCCATGCAAAATGACGTTAGCTAGCTAAATTGAAACTGCTGGGGGAAAGGTACAGTACCTAGCTAACTCTCACCTTAATCACTGCAGTGTAGCTAATGTTAGCTAGTTTTCTAGAAAATAAAAACTATAGCTATATTTTAAAGACTTGTTGCTGACTTTTGAACCCTTTTTGTCAAAGTACTTAATTCCACTGCCTGTTTATTTATTAATTGGTGACTGAAAAAGTTGCAAATAAAAATGTCCCTCCAAATTTCACTGCAAATAGACTAATAGGCTGTATTGGTTGGGTATCATTTGGCTGATGTGGACATTTACATGACAGGCTGACCACACCGCTGGCGTCGCGTGCGCGAGCGTTGCAAAATAAATTTAGAAATCTGTGTTATTCAATTATTGCACCCACACTGCTCGCGCACGCCAATGAGCGTCTGCGTTGCCACGGGCTAAAATAGAAATCAGTTATATTTCTGACGCAGATCGCGCTGCAAGTCCTGCCTCTCCTATCTTCTCATTGGTTTATAGAAGCAGGTACCCACATGCCATCTCCTCATTGGTTATACCCACGTGGATGACTGAAAGACGAACGAGGTCAGTGGTGGTAATGCATCAAATTTATGAAATTTTCCAATTGCAATATAAAGTTAAGAGAATAAAATGCCTGGAAGGAAGAGAGATGACTAGAAATGATTCAGTTGACCGTTTTATGTGTGGATTCATTGGTAGAGTAGAGGACCTTGTGCATTTCAGGTAAAATACAACTCAATGTTTATATCCCAAGACAAATTAGCTAGCAACAGCAAGCTAGCTAAATAGGACAAATTAGCTCGCAAGTGCAAGCTAACTAGCTAAATTGCCATAAATATTTAAGGCTTTTCGACCTGTCCCCAAATTAATATAATTGGTTCAGATATTATAATTGTTTTGATATTTTAACCTGCGTGTCGTGATCGCGTTTGGCGTGGGGGGGACAAAATACATTTGTGCGCGACGGTGCACGCGCTCAGCCGGTTCAGGTTCCGTGTGACTGTTTAGTTTTGCGAAGTTACTGACTTATAGGCATATTGTTATTAATGTTTTTGTTATTGCATTTTAGGTGGAGAGGGAGTAAGATCTCTAGAAAGCAGCATGCTGCCACAACCACTGAATACTGGGGCCTGCCTTGGAGTATTGTTGTATTCATCTCCACCACTTGCCTAGAAATCATATGACGAACCTGCATAGACTAACAAAGGGAAATTCTATCTAGGTTTTTGTTCCAGTACTTCACTAACCCCTCATTCAACTAATTGTGGTCTAAATTGAACAAACACTTGCACAGTTTAGCCCCCTGGGACAGAAATCACCCAAGTCTGTGTTATTGAATGAGCTTCCAAAGTTACACGCTTCAATTCTGCATGATAGATTATAACATGTGTGGAACTATTTCTATCATTATTTTACTTGCAAATTTCATCCTACAAATTAACAGAACTTCCTTCAACGTGACAACAGTGACAGAACTCTGAACGAGCGCAGATTCAAAATCTTCAAGTGTATTTTTTATTCACAGCAGAATATTCATAGTCGTAAATGGACGTGCAGTAATTTTGAATATAAATTATGCTTTCAAATCTTATTGAATGTATTCAAATGTAGAGTTAAAAGTTTTCTTGACCTTTATTAAACATTTCACACGTCCTGATACCAAGCGTGCGAAATTAAACGACACATTTTGCGAATGGTACTTGCAACCACAGAACTCTATTTGCGACCACAATAATGTAAAATACAAATTCACATAGCTCTGTCATGATTATAATCCCATACAACATAAGCTCTTTCTTATCCTCAGAAGTACACCAAATAAAAACGGTCATTTTCTCATAATCCTCCCAGCATTTACTTTACCCATCACTCTTTCCACCAGATTGGATATCTCAAATGGATTCCTCAGGTTTGGCAACTTGATATGCCCCTTCTCAATTCTCCCCGTTTCCCATTCTTTTGTACCATAGGCCAATCCTCCTCGCCTTCACCGCCATTAGTTCCAAGATCTACACCTAATCATGCCATCTTTTTCTCCTTTCCGACCTCTCTCTTTCTGTGTGTGTGAGGGGAATAAACCAATAACAGCAAGGATTTTCGAATATACATTTTATTAATCAGAAAAAAAGTAGAAAAACTGCACTGTGACAAAGCAATGAAGACGATTTTGTTACATACAGATGTGGCAGCATTGAGATGACAATATAGGGTGGTGGAAGCATTGTCTGGAACTGGACTGCACTCCTACAGTACATCATAGCTCTCTGACAAAAATATAAACTATGCTTTAGGCTCCTATCAACCAAACCCAAACCAATCCCTTTGGAGTGGAAGTGTGGATTTATGAGTTCTGCCAATGTAGATTAAAGGCCCAATGCAGACCTTTTATATATCAAATCATTTCTGGGTAACAATGAACTACATTACTGTAATAGATTTCCATTAAAATGGGCAAAAACAGCTTTTTTTTTAGCAAAAACAAGAATTTTGCTAGTACTGTCTGGGAGTGGAAAACTAGAAACTAGCTGTTATTGGCAGAGAGGTTTGGAATTCTCTTTGTTATTGGTCTATTAATCACTGTACTGCATGGTGATGTCACCATGAAAAAACGAAAATCCCACCCATGCAAACCTGCTGATTAGAAGGTCTTGTGTAGATTGTATTTTCAACCAGCAACTATCAGGAAATAACACTGATAAAAAATGTTCTCACACTTTTACAGTGTTAGTTTCATCAGCTGTTGTACAATATTATATAAACAATGCATTTTGACTGTACTGTACTTTAAGAAAATGAAGATACCTTTTCATAGGGTGATACAGTTACAAGCCTTCTTAAGTTGGCTATAATATGAGCAGTGGTCTTTAATCACATCATGTTGCAGTCCAACTCTTTTGGCTGGATATTTTCTAATGTGAAACTAATTCATATGGGAGGGTTGGTTACGTTGCCAGGTCATTTTCTTTTCCAAATGAAAACAAACATTGTTCTAGTTAACATCAAACAAGAATAGACAATTTAAAACACAATGGAAATGACTTTTCATGCTTTATTGACAGTGTGGAAACTTGTTAGGAAGCAGAATTTGGTCAGTCGTGTTGCTGGAGAGCTGGGCTGTATTCGTTATGACAGGGCCTTCAGGCAGCTGGACAGGAGCCCACACTGACGGCCCCGCTGACCAGGGCAGCTTTGCTGAAGGCCACTTGGCTCTCGTTCACCGTCAGGTTCCTCATACAGCCTGTGTAGGCCCTCCTAGTGGCAATGCCCTCTGGGAGAAGAGATTCTAGGAAGATATATAATAAACAACATTATAAACACATTTCCTTTTATTTTGCAAACTCAAGGTTGATAGTGCTGCCTCACCCTGTAACCAAAGTACTCACAGTTTGGATGTGTTTTGTTAGTTGGAATGTCAGATAGTGTCTAGCAAAAAACTATTTTGTGTGAAGTTCAATCGTCTTGAAATGCATGGCTTTGCCACTGACCTGGAGCTCCACCAATGAACACAGGGGCCCTGGCATTCTGGGTACTGTGGTAGAGAGGTCCCACCACATGGTTGACATCTGAGTCCACATCCAGCTGGATTACATTGGCATCTCGGATCACTGAACCAGAGGCAGAAAGGACAACAGAACACATTGTTGTCAGCCACTGCACATAACATGGGCCAATCATTGCAAATGAACCGTGGTCCCATACTGTTTAAATCAGGGGCAGTCAATGCAATAAAGAGATCTCTTACCTGTGATCCTGTGCCAGCTCCCATCACACAGACCCAGTCTAGGAGTGACCTGAGTGAAGAACTCACGGACCCCATTGTTCACCAGCACCACCACCTGTGAGCATAGAACAATACTTGCATTGAAGATCTACTAATAGCAAATTAGCAAATTACGACTGATTGCTTTGTATTAGTCGCTTACCGCTCCTTGATGAATATACATCGTTAAGTACTCCTCTGCTGCTGTGTAGACATGCAGTAGTACCCCTGACGCCACACGAGGGCGCACCTCTACCACCAGCTCAAACTTCCGCCCCAGGTTGAACGTGTCATCTGAGGGAGACGGACAGAAAGAGTAATTCAAGTAAAGTCTGCTCTACCAGCCCCTCTGTCCGTTCGGAACCTCATCTTTAACGCCTGTAACCTGGAATGTTTCACTGCACTTCGGCCCAATGGGGTCGTGTGCACGTGTGAAACTTAGCCAGCCACAGTAGGGTGTGAAATTGCTCTGCACTCGTTCAAACAGCTGCAGCTTGGCTTCCAAGACCTTGGAGATTGCAGCTCTCCTCCGCGCCCTCAACTTTTCCACCAGGCCAAATTTTCACTACAGCTGCACTGGCCATATCAAATTCCGATATCCTGACTAGAGCCTCTCTGCTTCCCCGTCTCTGTGGTGATTGGTGAGCGGCCCAGGGGTTTTGTCTGCTTTCCAGAGAAAATCTAACATGGCGTGTGATATAACTGACACATTGTTTCCAAACAGCTCCAGATCCTGCCAAAGTGAACCGTGTACAATGATAGGATGGAGTATGTCCTGAAGATTGCAGGAAAATCAATGTTTCACAAGCTTTTCCTTTGGTATCATACTTCAAATTAATCTGGTAGGGTTCAGCCACAGTATAAAGCCAGAAGGGCCTTGAGGATAATCACATGCCATTACTTTCTTAATTCCTAGCTAAATGGAGAGGCTTGGCAAAGTGTGTTTGTGTCTTACCCAAGACGACATATCCTCCCTCTTCAGAGAAGTATGTCCCCGGCTCAGAGAGTCCCTCGAAGCACGGCGTCACCCCGAAGGCCTGGGACACGGAGGACAGCCATTGGCCATTCAACTGGAAGTTCTTCACACAGCCAGTGAAGCTGTACGCAGAGTTTCTCTATTGGAGACAAATACAGCACAGGAAAGTGTAAATGGGTGGTAGTACAGATATCTGTAGATAATATGTTCCACTAACAGACCCCAGGGAGGGGTCACATTGATGGTTTATTGTTTTCTGTGGGAAACGTATCGTCTGAGTACAGGAGTCTGAAGTGACAATACTTGGATGGCTCCCAGTGTGAACATATGCCAGAAAAGACTAGAGGACCATAAATCATTCCAGACATCTCTTATAATGTTCTTTATCGAAAGGTCAGGATCTTGACTTTTTAGTTCTTCTTATACATTCTTGGCCAGGGTTTTCATATGTTTCCAGGTTTCCACTGTAAAAACATTATGCTCCATTTTCCTTCAGTAGGATATAAGGTCCTGCGCTGTGTCCCAAATTACACCTCATTCCCTATATAGTGCACAACTTTTTGACCCTGGTGAAAAGTAGTACACTACATAGGGAATAGGGTACCATTTGGGATGCAGCCCTGGGCACTAAGGGGTGTATCTTACCAGTATGTTTTGCTGGGCCCTCCCTGGTGGCACCCCTCCCACATAGAGGGTACTGCTGACGTGCCAGGAGACGTTGGAGCCCTGAGCTCTATCCTCCAGCAGTGTCAGCCCATCAATGATTAATCGGCCCAGATTCCCATCACGAATAAAAATAACCTGCAGGAGGAGAGACAAGACAGTGCTGTTACAGTGTCGGGTAGAACTATGTCACTGCTGAAAACGAGTGGCTTATCCCATAGAACAATCTATTTATGTGTGACAGATGTCAGAGGTAAAAGTTTTTTAGTATATGGTTAATGGGGAATAAATACACTACCGGTCAAAAGTTTTAGAACACCTACTCATTCAAGGGTTTCTTTATTTTTTACTATTTTATACATTGTAGAATAATAGTGAAGACATCAAAACTATGAAATAACACATGGAATCATGTAGTAACCAAAAAAGTGTTAAACAAATAAAAAAATATTTAATATGAGATTTTTTAAATAGCCACCCTTTGCCTTGATGACAGCTTTGCACATGCTTGGCATTCTCTCAACCAGCTTCACTTGGAATGTTTTTCCAACAGTCTTGAAGGAGTTCCCACATATGCTGAGCACTTGTGGCTGCTTTTCTTTCACTCTCCCGTCCGACTCATCCCAAACCATCTCAATTTGGTTGAGGTCCAGGGACTGTGGGTCTAGGTCATCTGATGCAGCACTCCATCACTCTCCTTCTTGGTAAAATATCCCTTACACAGCCTGGAGGTGTGTTGGGTGATTGTCCTGTTGAAAAATAAATGAACGTACCACAAAGCCCAAACCAGATCGGGTGGCGTATCGCTGCAGAATGCTGTGGTAGCCATGCTGGTTAAGTGTGAAGCCTTGAATTCTAAATAAATCACAGACAGTGTCACCAGCAAAGCACCCCACACTACGACACCTCATCCTCCATGCTTTACGGTGGGAAATACACATGCAGAGATCCTCCGTTCACCCACACTGCGTCTCACAAAGACACGGCGGTTGGAACCAGTTTGGACTCCAAACCAAAAGACTGGTGGAAATTTGTCCAATGTCCATTGCTCATGTTTCTTGGCCCAAGAAAGTATCTTCTTCTTATTGGTGTCCTTTAGTAGTGGTTTCTTTGCAGCAATTCGACCATGAAGGCCTGATTCACGCAGTCTCCTCTGAACAGTTGATGTTGAGATGTGTCTGTTACTTAAACTCTGTGAATCATTTATTTGGGTTGCAATTTCTGAGGCTGGTAACTCTAATGAACCTATCCTCTGCAGTCTTTCATTCCTGTGGTGGTCCTCATGAGAGCCAGTTTCATCATAGCACTTGATGGTTTTTGAGGCTGCACAAAGTTCTTGAAGTGTTCCATATTGATTGACCTTCATGTCTTACAGTAATGATGGACTGTCGTTTCTCTTTTGCTTATTTGAGCTGTTCTTGCCATAATATGGACTTGGTCTTTTACCAAATAGGGCTATCTTCTGTATACCCCCCTACCTTTTCACAACACAACTGATTGGCTCAAACGCATTAAGAAGGAAAGAAATTCCACAAGTGAACTTTTAAGAAGGCACACCTGTTAATTGAAATGTATTACAGGTGACTACCTCATGAGGCAGGTTGAGAGAATGCCAAGAGTGTGCAAAGCTGTCATCAAGGCAAAGTGTGGCTATTTGAAGAATCTTAAATATAAAATATATTTGGATTTGTTTAACAATTTGTTGGTTACTACATGATTCCATTTGTTATTTCATAGTTTTGATGTCTTCACTATTATTCTACATTGTAGAAAATAGTAAAAATTTAGAAAAACCCTTGAATGAGTAGGTGTTCTAAAACTTTTGACCGATAGTGTATATTTACTTACATTGTGCCATGTTCCGTCGTTGTACTTCTCCGGGCTCTTGACCTTGACCTGTTGTTGACCCAGGTTGAAGGTGTACACCAGCTTCCCATGGGAAAGAAACAGAGCCATGTAGTTGTCCTCTGCCTCGTCTGATGCATAAAAGATGAGGCCGAACGAGGACTGGGTCTTCAGGGACAGGGAGAAGTGAGACCTGGGGGGTAAAAGGTGCATTATAAACTGGGTGGTTCGAGTCCTGAATGCTGATTGGCAGAAAGCTGTGGTATATTTAAGTAATAAGGCCTAAGAAGGGTTTGAGGGCCTTATTGCTTTCATAAAATGGTTACCGTAATACGGTTTAGAAAAATATGAATAACTTTCTCAGTAAAACATGATTTTAATGGGTAAATTCATTTTTGCATTCTGAAGTTGCTACCCAAGCGTGCTGGTCGTTAGTTATTTTCTAATGTTTTGACCCAGTCGTTAATTCGTTTCATTCTACGTTGCTATGCTAAACAAGCCATTGGCTTGTAGCTAGCAGATAATCAATGATGATGAGACAATAACTTCAATAAATATTTAAATATCCAATAGGCCTACATAGGCCGCACTGCTCTGGTTAATGAATTAATGGGATTCTGAGTGTTTACGGTTTCCATGGTGAAGTATTCGTTTTGCGTTCATTTATGGGCTAGCTAGCTAGCTTACAGGCACGGGAGAGACCGCATTTGTAAAATGAAACATTGTTGCACAGGTAGTAGAGGCATACAGGTGTCACGATCGTCGTACGAACTGGAAATATACTCAGACCAACGTGCAGTGTGATTTGGGTTCCACATGTTTAATAAAGGAAACTTACAAAAACAGCAAACGAAACATGAAGTCATGGAGTGCTCACAGGCAACTACAAACACAAGATCCCACAAAAACCAGTGGGTAAATGGCTGCCTAAATATGATCCCCAATCAGAAACAACGATAAACCGCTGCCTCTGATTGGGAACCATACCAGGCCAACATAGAAATAAATGCACTAGATCACCCACCCTAGTCACACCCCGACCTAACCAAAATAGAGAATAAAAAGGCTCTCTATGGTTAGGGTTGTGACAACAGGTAGGTTTTATACAACCTCCAACTGTTGCAAACCAAATAGCAGCATGGGAAAATAAAGCTGTAGAGGCTTTTTTCCCAGAGGGGATTATGACATTAACACGTCATGGTTGTCCCACAACTCTCGCATATCAACCAATCAGCATTCAGGATCCAAACAACCTGTTTTATGACAGACCTATACCCACGAGTGTGACACAAAAAATGCTTTACTGTTGTCATTACCCTTCAACTGTTCTGCCTTATTATTATTTGACCATGCTGGTCATTTATGAACATTTGAACATCTTGGCTATGTTCTGTTATAATCTCCACCCGGCACAGCCAGAAGAGGACTGGCCACCCCACATAGCCTGGTTCCTCTCTAGGTTTCTTCCTAGGTTTGGCCTTTCTAGGGAGTTTTTCCTAGCCACTGTGCTTCTACACCTGCATTGCTTGCTGTTTGGGGTTTTAGGCTGGGTTTCTGTACAGCACTTTGAGATATCAGCTGATGTACGAAGGGCTATATAAATACATTTGATTTGATTTGATTACGTTGGTAGCAATAAGGCACCTTGGGAGTTTATGGTATATGGCCAATATACCACGGCTGACTTCGCGTTGCGTCGTGCTTAAGAACAGCCCTTAGCCGTGGTATAGTCGCCATATACCATACTACCTTGTGCCTTATTGCTTAATTATACTATACTCAGACCATTACTCAGAGACCCTGAGTAAAGTGCATGTGACTAGTACTTAGACCAAGAAAACAGAGTGGAGTTCATGTGTAGAGTGGGTTCATGATTGACCTGGTTGACCTCTGGTTGACTTCTGCTTGACCTATCACCTATGTTGTACCCCCAAGTTGTGTCCCAAATATCACCCTATTCCCTTCACAGTGTACTACCTTTATACAGAGCCCTATAGGTGCGGTGAAGAGGTCATTGGAATGCAGACCATGGGGGGATAGAGGAAGGATGCAGGATTGATCTAACAAAGTGGGTATTTGTCAAATCCGTCATGGTTGATTTATTGGAACAGGCCCACGATGTGGTTAATAAAGTCTGATATGGATATCTTTGGTTGTTTCTGCATAACATTTAGAAGTTGTCCCTTTTCAGGTTGAGATGTGTCTGCTAAATGCTAACTCCCGTTCATATAAGCTGGTAGCATAGAGTAGCTAGCATACATCGGTGGTGGTAGTCAAAGTCATTTTTAACTGTACTGCAGTTGATTGGTGACGATGACATGAACATGTGTTGGGGTTGACATCCATAAAAGCATTATACTCTGATTTGTACCTCAACATAGTGTGAAATACACATAGAAACACTAGCCTACATGTAGGATCATTTTGCTGGGGGGCAATGAGGAGATTGGGGATCTTTCCCAGACAGCATCTTTAAGCCAGGCGTTTCCATGGCATTTCCATTGTTTTGGTTGAGTTCCATTGACCTCTTTACCACATCTATGGGCCCTGGTCAAAAGTAGTACACTCTATAGGGAATAGGGTGCTATTTTGGATGCAAGCCAGGTGTGCTTCCCTTTCCTGGCCTTACCGCTCAGCGAGGGACTCTGGGATGTCAGTGTACTCCTGCCTGCTGTTGGCAATACCCCCGTAGTGGTGGGCGTGGCGGGTGGCATGGGGCCTGGCGGACAGGTAGCATGGTGTCTCTTCTGTTTCTCCTGGCTTCTGGTCATCACTGTTCAGTCCCAACAGGCCTTGTGGCTGGTTGGTCTTGTCTCTGCCCACCTTAGTGAGAGAAGGGAAGTTACTTGACTGTTGGTAGTGGGTCAATGCATGCCTATTGTTCGGTATACAGTATCGTCCTTAAAGATCGAAATTGGGGGAAGCAGCGCTACTGTTTGCCCCAGCGCCTTTGTTATTGTGGGGAATGGCGCCTCCGGCAGCATGGGGAAAAAAATGTGCAGTTCATATTCTGCTGTTCAATTACACGTGCAATGATGTCCGAGGTGTTTGTTGTTTAGGGTAACTTCTTTGTTAATGTATTATCCCAAACGGATGTGGCAGTATCACCAATTAAGGATTCCATCTTTAAGTGTTTATAGACTCTTTTAAGACTTGAAAAGACAGGCATTTTTTATGAATGAATACTGATGACTTTTGTATCCGGCAGGCATAAGCTTTTAGAAGCCAAACTCGGGTTCAATGACATGTATTTAAATGATCTTCATTTCTTTACCTTCCTAGTATGGCCCTGGTTGGATTTGGCAGAGTTTTTGCTGTGCTTTGAGAGCAGGGCAGCGGGCGGTCGCTCCACAGGGCAGTCCTGCAGGGAGGTCTGGACATTCTCAGTGTACTTCTGAAAGTCCTCAGGCTCAATGTCCCTGTCTTGTCTAGAGAGAGAGAGAGAGAGATAGAGAGAGACTAGCAACTCAGTGCCAAAGACATAAGAGCCATAGAGATACTCACACACACACACACACACAACTCTGTCTCCATGGAAACACACTCCATGTCCTCCCACTCGGCTCTCAACAGCAACTCTGCCTGGCTTTCTTCCTCTCATAGATACAGCTAGGCAGCAAGGTTTTCACCAACCGACCTGAGCCAGATGTCCAATGAGCTTGCTATCATAACAACGTTCTCTGGAGATAAGAGGTGTGTACAACCTTGGACTCGTTCACTTGCTAATATTAGATGCAATCCATTACACTCCATGACGTCAAACGCATTACGCTTTTAATGTGATCTGAGTGCTGTCGCAGTGAGAGAGGGGCCAGGTCACCTGCTGATGTAGGCGTAGCTGATGCAGCCAGTGAAGTTCTTGATGCTGCTACTGGGAGAGCCTCCTAAGTAGAAGCTCCTCACTGTGGAGGCTGAGGCGGGGGAGGACGGACGTTTCTTCTCATGCTTGTCTTTGTCATCCACCACCAGCTCATATCTGATGGCGATAGATAGTTATCGGTCAATTGTTACAGTGAACAATTATAATACATTTTGCTAGTAAATCACACTTTTAAATATGAAGAAATATGTATGTGGCTTGACAGCGAGGCAATCCGTAAAAAATACTTGCCAGATAAAGAGAGATGTTTTTAACGATACGTTGGATTCTTACTTGTCATTATTCGCTGAAGCTACCAGGAAATGGGTCATTCCATCGTTGTACTGCTTCTTGTGTGATTTGACTCTGGTGCCCCTGGAGTTCAATACCACTGCTCCGTTCTCCAGAGCGATGGTAAACTCATCAGACTGAAGGAGGAATAGAGTTTGGAGTTGAACAACAGTTGTATTTCCTTTGCAGTTCCTTTGGAACTCACAAACTCAGCAAAAAAAGAAACATCCCCTTTTCAGGACCCTGTCTTTCAAAGATAATTCGTAAAAATCCGAATAACTTCACAGATCTTTATTGTAAAGGGTTTAAATCCTGTTTCCCATGCTTGTTCAATGAACAATAAACAATTAATGAACATGCACCTGTGGAACGGTCATTAAGACACTAACAGTTTACAGACGGTAGGCAATTAAGATCACAGTTATGAAAACTTAGGACACTAAAGAGGCCTTTCTACTGACTGAAAAACACCAAAAGAAAGATGCCCAGGGTCCCTGCTCATCTGCGTGAACATGCCTTAGGCATGCTGCAAGGAGGCATGAGGACTGCAGATGTGGCCAGGGCAATAAATTTCAATGTCTGTACTGTGAGAGGCCTAAGACAGCGCTGTGTGTTACAGGGAAGACATCCTCCTCCCTCATGTGGTACCCTTCCTGCAGGCTCATCCTGACATGACCCTCCAGCATGACAATGCCACCAGCCATACTGCTCGTTCTGTGCATGATTTTCTGCAAGACAGGAATGTCAGTTTTCTGCCATGGCCAGCGAAGAGCCCGGATCTCAATCCCATTGAGCACGTCTGGGACCTGTTGGATCGGAGGGTGAGGGCTAAGGCCATTCCCCCCAGAAATGTCAGGGAACTTGCAGGTACCTTGGTGGAAGAGTGGGGTGACATCTCACAGCAAGAACTGGCAAATCTGGTGCAATCCATGAGGAGGAGATGCATTGCATTACTTAATGCAGCTGGTGGCCACACCAGATACTGACTGTTACTTTTGATTTTGACCCCCCCCCTTTGTTCAGGGACACATTATTCCATTTCTGTCAATCACATGTCTGTGGAACTTGTTCCGTTTATGTCTCATTTGTTGAATCTTATGTTTATACAAATATTTACACATGTTACGCTGGCTGAAAATAAACGCAGTTGACAGTGAGAGGACATTTCTTTTGTTGTTGAATTTATGATACAAATAAATACAATTCAGGCAAGAATCAATATACCCCCTCGATGTGGTAGAACAGGAGACCAGTAGGCTGCAGTGTCCTGAAGTTAAGGCCACCCTCGAAGGCGTCGAAGGGAGATATCTTTGCTGCAGACCCCAGGTAGCTCTCTCCAGTGAAGTAGGCTTTACGGGACATCTGTTAGAATCCAAGACCCAATAGGGAAATTGTCAACTATTGTAGTTCAGTTGGTTCTGTATACACCACCAATGCTTTGTCTAGTAGCATTTGCTATGGACTACAGTACATACAAAGGACTCCTCAGGACAACCGCTGCTGATGCCAATAGTGCCTGGTTCCTCCAGGAGGTTAAAGTCTTTCTTCTGGAACTGGAAGCCCTTCACACAGCCCTTCAGCCCCATTAGGGAGGATAGCTCAGGCCTGGGGGAGAGGGAATATGCTCAGTGTAATGCTAATGTAACAATCTGTTGATATTGTGTTACAATTGTCAACAATGCTTACAAAGTAAGACCTCTTAAGGTCCTTGGATTGGTGTGAGGAAGTGCACGTGTGAGTAGATAACTGACTCACCTGGAGAGGAGAATGAGCGAGGGGGCCCCTCCTATGTAGATATCGGAGAAGGGCAACGTTTTTTTTTCATTCTCCATGGACTTCACGTGACTCTTGTCCACCAATAGAATGATCTTCTTGGAGTAGTGATAGATGACTGACACCTATAAAAAGAACAGCACAGCTTAGATTGGATTAGGCCTACTGTTGAAAGGAAATTGATTGCATTCACATCTTAATAGGCACACCACTGCCGACAGAAAGACAATGGGCTGATTTAGATTTACCTCATGGTATCTTGCGTCATTGATCTGTAGTTTAGGTAAGTTACTCTCCATGACGATCGGGCCTCCGCTGAAGCCAAAGTCGTACATGAGACGTAGGAAGCCATTCTTCAACTCTAACAGGAAGAACTTGTCCTGGAATTAATTATTGAACAGTTTTTTTCTAGTCATTTTTCCCCAGTAACATGACGCAGAAAAAGTATTGGTAAATCTCTCTATGCTCTCTGAAGAATTGCAAGGCATAGCATTGCATCACTGACTGACACTATGTTGCTTGTTCAAAAATAAAGGGGACATTTTCGCCACTATATTTACCTCGGTGACCATGAGTAACAGGATGCCGTTGTTTGCTACTGTCCGAACAGCAATGTCAAACCGGGTGACGATGCCAAATTTACCCCTCCTCTCCATGTTGTTGATGAGGGCATATCCAGTTCCGTCAAACAGGTAGCTGGCGATACGACTCTGCGAGAATGCCAGCTTATACCTGATACGGCAAAGAAAACAATGTTAGAGTTAAGTCGAAATGAAGCGACTTGCCTGAAGGAGCCTCCGATGGAGACGTGGACTCTTTAAGGGCAGAGGTAATATCTAATGTTCCCAACAGAAAACGTATATAGACAAGATACAGTACGTCATACCTGGGACAAGGTGTTGAAGCAACTACATCCATCTTGTGCGTCTGTTTGAAATTGTACAGACTGATGACATCATTATTTAAAGAGGCCAACTCGATGCAGCCCACAAAAGGAGCTAGGCTGAGTGCAGGTGGAAGCTACAAGGAAAAACAAAACATTCAGAATCTTATCTTGGAAGGAAAAAGTAAATAGAGAGTCAATACTGATTCAATTCTGCTGTGTCAGTGGTTCATGAGTGAAGTACAGTTTACATCATTGTACGATGGAAATGGTCTGCTACGCATTAGCCAATGCCACAGAACTCTGATCAGAGGTCGATGTCATATCCTGTTAGAAAGTGATACCGTACCCTGACGTCAGCGGGGACGCCACCCACGAAGAAGACAGTGTCTTCAGGGTCCAGGTTGAACAGGGAGTCGGTGCCAAAGGCTTCGCCCTTTTGGATGAACTTCTGCTCGTCAGTGGACGTCTGACTGGGCACAGTCAGGAACACTTTTCCATGTCTGCCCAGCCTGTCAAAACAAAGACACAAATAAGCGTGAATAATCAGTCCCATCAACACCGTTGCATACTGCATGGGCAGAACAGCCTCATGAATCCCTGTGAGTGGTTAGACGAGACAGATGTCCTGTCTGTGGGAATGGACGGACGGTCTTTAGCAAGGTTGCAAATCTGTACTGTATGTGCTTTAGCCAAGTTCTTTGTCATCGCTTGTCCTTCATGAAACATGTATGGCATGACGACAGACACGACAGATGTCTTGTCTAATAAGCATTCATTGATCTTCTACCAGGCTATGCCAGTCTATCTGTGCGACTGGATCTGTTGCTTAGGTAACACACTACTGTACCTCTCCACTTTGATGAGGTTGAAGACTGGAGGCCATTGGCTGACAGGCTTTGAACCCAGCGGGATTTCAACATCTTCCCCTCCCAGGTTGTAGATGTACACCAGGTTGTCATTCTTGATGGCCAGACCCATGTAGTCCTTCTTACCCTATATGATATGTAGGAGAGAAACCAAGGTGACAGGTTTTATACAGCACAGTGCCTGTATTGTAATATTGAATCCCTGCCTGCGATCTTATTCAGGAAAATCTCCTAATCTTTGCTTTATAAAACCAACGAAGGGTCACAGAGCGCCATTTCTAAGCATCAAGCAGACTTACACAAACACCACTGCATAATTTACAGCAGTGGCAGAATCACCAGGGTAAGCAGCATCATTAAAGAGAACAGAGAGGCCCAGAGAGAGCTCCTGTGGGTGGGGGGGTAACGGCATTTATGTAAATGAGCCCCGACTTTGGCGGCAGTGGCGCACACAACAGGCGTCTCCCGGAAACCTTTTGAAAAAGGCAACTGTCTCAAAGGCCTCTTCTGCTCACATGATCACAACAAACCATTCATCTGCACACAAGCTGCTCTCGCCCTTTTATCTCAAGCCATCCTCAGGGTCCAAGTCTGGGAACTATCATTAGCAGATCTGGGCCATTCTGCAACCCCCTTCTCCAACCCACCCACTTCTTGCACACAATAGAAAAACACGTCAGCATTATCACAGGGGCTGTTGCGCTATATGCTGGTCTATGCTAGCCTGATCCCAGATGTGTTTATGCTGTATGGCCAACTTCCATGGTTGTGGCATGACAACAAAAGGAGTCGGCTATACAGGACAAGTAGATCTGAACCCAGCACCAGCCCAGCTCCCTATTTCCTAACCCCCCCTCCCCCCAGCCTCCTCACGTTTCTGTCTCCCAGATAGAAGATGAAGCGGTCCTCAATAGGGTCCTTATCTGGGTCCACCCTGATGAACAGACTGATGGTGGTCACTGTCTTAAGGTCCGCCACATTGATGTGGGGCTGCACTTCAACCGACGACTGACCGTTGAACTTCATGGACACTTGGACCTACAGTATGGTGTAACAAAACATGATATACAGTGCCTTCGGAAAGTATTCAGACTCCTTGACTTTTCCACATTTTGTTACGTTACAGCCTTATTTTAAAATGGATTAAAGAAATGTCATTATGGTATTGTGTGTATATCGATGAGGAAAACAACTATTTTATCAATATTAGAATAAGGCTGTAACTTAACAAAATGTGGATAAAGTCAAGGGGTCTGAATACTTTCCGAAGGCACTGTATCTGTGTCATACAGGACTCGATTATGAACAAGACTTGGGATTATAGTAACACAAGACTGTATAGGGCTTTTCATTGGTGGTGATAGGTGATAATATTGACCTTCTTGGCCACACTCCTGGCCTGGGCGATGAGCTCTCTGATCCGCATGATGTTGGTGGTCACGTTGTTCACTGGCTTCTTCTCAATAACACGCAGCTTGTCCAGCAGCTCAGGAACCAGCTCAGACAGGTTCTCAACTGAAAAACCCACCATGGATGGAGAGGATTACCACTTACTAGTTTGAGGGTAATGCTTAGTCATTTAGTCTTCTCTGTCGAGGATTGAAATACTGTAGAAGTGTTGATGAGTATACTGTACCTGCTTTCCCAGCAGAGACTACAGCGCGGTCAAAGGCTGCAGCAGAGTAATCTTGGTTCTTCATGTTGGTGGCCCACTCCTCCACCTTCTCGTGGATGGGGGTGATGGTCTGCAGGACCTCCACAGAGCGGTTCAGGGTGCCTTCAGCCACCTCCTTGGTGAGCTCCAGACGCTTGGTGGTTCTGCCTGGAAGATCAAAGTGGAATTCAGAACAACAAATTCAGTACCGAGATGAGGAGAGCAGTGAATGGCAGTGAATACAATGATGTGCATGTCAGAGACCCTAGATAGGCTATGGTCCGGAACAAGAATGTGTTTTACCTGGCTCAATTTCCTTGATGTCTTTCAGTACTTCCTCTAGTTTTTTGGTGTTGTCATCCATGGTCTCCTTGGTCTCCTCAATATATTTAATCTTGTCCAGAACCTCAGTTTCAACCTCTGTTGAGACAATTCACACATGAATCATCGAGGAGAACCCGTACAGTCTAGTCTAAAAATAACCAGACATTGCCCAATCTAAAAAATGTCATACCAAGTTGCTCAGAATGCAATGAAATAGATTCCTTGAAGATGTTGTCACTCTGAGTCTTCAGGAACCCCAGCTGTGTGTTGATCCCGTTGGTGGCCTGCCATAGACAGCACAGTTTTAGCTTATCAATTGAAAACCACTCTATATTAGCCTAAATACTGTATACTGCGCATTTCGGACAACCTACATCCTCAGCTCTTGTTGCTAAATCCAGTGTTGTCAGTCCAGTGATGTTGGCCTCTTCGATGTACTGGACTATGTTGTTGTACACATTGGCTGCAACCAGAGCCTTCTGCACGAATCCGTTGGCATCGCTGCCTTTCAGATCACTAGGTGGAAAGAAACGTACAACAACGTCAAGGTCTAGTTGGAATCTTTGTAAAGCATTAAGAGTAAAGAACATAGCTGTAGTGTTGGCCTGCTTTTAACTGTGATACTACTACTGTACTACTCATTTGTGCTTCAAGTAAAGTGTGATTGATTGTTGATCCGTTTTGAATAATGTTCAGTGGTAGTTTTGTTCTTGAATGTGGTGTGCATTATAATGGAATAAAGTGGATAATCGAGTCGTGTTTAGCAGTTGGTTGTTTGGTTCTACAATGTGATGTGCATTAGAGGGATGCCATTATGAGATCATTACTATATGACATCACTACTACTCACTACTCCAGCTCTGTAGCTTGATTCTGTAGATCCTTTGCGTGGTCCTGGGCTCTCTGGACTAGGTCTCTGTCTGCCAGGGACAGCGCCTCAGTCTTCTCCTGCAACAGCTTGCTGGCACCATCGATCGCAGCGTGGTACTCAGTCACGTTCTACACAGATACAGACCCCATTCCAGGACTTAACTAACAAAGTTACGTCTGAATGATTCTATTTCACCACTGACTTAACCAATAGAGAGCCAATTGACTTAAAGGGATACCTTGGGATTTTGGCAATGAAGCCCTATGCTTTCCATTAATGCCCAGCCATTATGCTAATGCTAGTTAGCAACATTCTTCACGCAGAGACATACCAATGGTATCCACAAGTTCATCTGACTCTGGGGAAGAATACAAAGTGCTTCATTTCGAAAATCCTGAAGTATCCCCTCAAAAAGGGAATTGTATAACCTGTTAAAATCTGAGCGATTGTTTTGTGTCCTGTACAGGGTCTGGCAAATGTTGGTGGGTTATAAGAATGAAGTTCTTACCTTTCTAACAGTACTAAGCATGTGTTTGTAGTACTTATAGTTTTGAAACCGAAATGTACTTTATGAGGTATACAATATCATGAATCGTTTAGAAAATGCCATCAGAGGGCGTCAGAGTTTGCAGCAGCGTTTTTGATCTCATGCAACCTCAAAAAATGCCCTAATATCATTTTGGGTGTCTGTTAGATTTGTCATGGATTCATACAAAGTGCATTGACAATACGTGGTACTCTCCCTGTCATGCCATACAGTGCCTTTAGAAAGTATTCACACCCCTTGACTTTTTCCACATTTTGATGTGTTAAAGCCTGAATTCAAAAGGGATTCCATTTAGATGTTGTGTCACTGGCCTACACACGATACCCCATAATGTCAAAGTGGAATTCTGTTTTGAGACATTTTGACAAATTAATAGAAAATGAAAAGTTGAAATGTCTTTAGTCAATAAGTATTCAACCCTTTTGTTATGGCAAGCCTAAATATGTTCAGGAGTAAAAATGTGCATAACAAGTCACATACAAGAGGACCACAATGGAAATAAGTCCCAGACTTTACTGTGTGTTATCCTCAATGATTTTATTAATGTGCATGTATGGCTTTTAAGTTTTATGTGTGCTTGTTTTTTAAAATGGTTGAATTAATAAACTAAACTAAACTAATAAGTTGCATGGACTCACTCTGTGTGCAATAATAGTGTTTAACATGGTTTCTGAATATCTGTAAGATCCCCCACCTGAGCAGTGAATTTCAAACACAGATTCAACCACAAAGACCAGGGAGGTTTTCCAATCCCTTGCAAAGAAGGGCACCTAATGGTAGATGGGTAAAAAAGACATTGAATATCCTTTTCAGCAGTGATTAATTACACTTTGGATGGTGTATCGATACACCCAGTCACTACAAAGATACAGGCGTCCTTCCAAACTCAGTTGCCGGAGAGGAAGGAAACCACTCAGGGGTTTCACCATGAGGGCAATGCTGACTTTAAAACTGTTACATAGTTTACTGGCTTTGATAGGAGAAAACTGAAGGTGGATCAACAACATTGTAGTTACTCCACAATACTAACCTAAATGACAGTGTGAAAAGAAGGAAGCCTGTACAGAATACACATTTTCTAAAATATGCATCCTGAATCAGGCACTAAAGTAAAACTGTAAAAGATTTGGCAACGAAATTATCTTTATGTTCTGAATACAAAGTGTTATGTTTGGGGCAAAACCAATACGACACATTACTGAGTACCACTCTTCGTATTTTCAAGCATGGTGGTAGCTGCATCATATTATGGGTATGCTTGTCATCGGCAAGGACTAGGGAGTTTTCTTTTGGATAAAAATAAATGGAATAGAGTTAAGCACAGCACAATCCTAGAGGAAAACCTTATTCAGTCTGCTTTCCAACAGATACTGGGAGTCCTTTCAACTTTCAGCAGGACAATAACCTAAAACACAAGGCCAAATATACACTGGAGTTGTTTACCAAGACGACATTGAATGTTCCTGAGTAGCCTAGTTACAGTTTTGACTTGAAAATGGCTGTCTAGCAATGATTAACAACTAACTTGAAAGAGCTTAAATAATTATTTTAATAATAATTTGCCAATATTGTACAATCCATGTGTGCAAAGCTCTCAGAGACTTATCCAGAAAGACTCACAGCTGTAATTGCTGCCAAAGGTGATTATAACATGTATTGACTAAGGGGTTTGAATACTTATGTAAATTAGAAATATTTTTATTAAAAAAACATTTACCCCCTTTTTCTCCCCAATTTTGTGATATCCAATTGGTAGTTACAGTCTTGTCCCATCACTGCAACTTCCGTACGGACTCGGGAGAGGCGAAGGTCGAGAGCCGTGCATCCTCTGAAACACGGCCCCGCCAAGCCGCACTGCTTCTTGACACACTTCTCGCTTAACCCGGAAGCCAGCCGCACCAACGTGTTGGAGGAAACACCGTACAGCTGGCGACCGAAGTCAGCTTGCATGCGCCCGACCCTCCATAAGGAGTCGCTAGAGCACAATGGGACAAGGACATACCGGCTGGCCAAACCCTCCCATAACCTGGACGACGCTGTGACAATTGTTCGCTGCCTCATGGGTCTCCCGGGTCACAGCCGGCTGCGACACAGCCTGGGATCAAACCCGGGTCTGTAGTGCCTTAGACCGCTGCGCCACTCGGGAGGCCCCCAAAATGAGATATTTCTGCATTTAATTTTCAATAGATTTGCAAAACATTTTTTTAAACATGTCTTCACTTTGTCATTATGGGATAGATGGGTGAGGGAAAAAACATCTATTTAATCCATTTTGAATTCAGGCTGTAACACAACAAAATGTGGAACAAGTAAAGGGGTATGAATACTTTCTGAAGGTACTGTGTCCAAAACATGCACTGAAGCAATCCAATCCATCGTAATTACATGTATAATACAGGTGATCTCATTCAGTGATCTCATTCTCATCCAAAATACAAAGCTTTCCGGCATAGGTTAATGGTGACTGTGGTATTTACAAAAAGAGAACAGGCCTTACCTGCACCAGGAGAACCATCTCAGCAACAGTATTCTCAGTGTCCTTGACGAGGTCTTCAGCTGTCTGTAAGGTGTCATTCACAGCTTCGTAGTTCTCCACCAGTATCTGCTGCTTGGCCTGGGAGAGAGATGTTCAGTCATATCTTTGTTTTAGTACAGAGCAGAGGAGGCTGGTGGGAGGAGATATACGATGGACAGGTTATACATTATGTGTAGTGAGTACAGGTTAGGCATGTCTCCCATATGAACACTCTTATCACAAAAGCACATAAATCATAGGAACAATAATATTAAACGTGAAATGAAAAGGATGAAAAATTTGTTTTTTCCCCAAAGAGGCAAGATAGAGATATTTGTTGACAAAGATATAAGTATAGCACAGTAACATTGTCCTACCCCCAGAGTAACCCTGGCTTTGTTCCTGTTGCTACGACTAGTGTTGACCAATCTGCTTAGGGAAGGAAGAGCCCCAGATTATGGGAGGCCTCCTGTTTGGACAGTGCACCATTCATGTCATTGGTTTACAGCAGAGGCCCTGAACCACAATGGGCCCATAATGTCAACTTGGGCATGACAACAGGCCAGTCTGTGTGCTACAAAGAATCCCAATCCCTCAGGTTTTCACACCGTAATGAATAGGACCAACAGGCCTGTTGTATTGTATTTCGGATCTATAAACAGAACAGACACGCCCCACGACTTAAAGAAATGTTAAGGAGCTTTACAAAATGACTGTACACATGATACCCAATTCAATGTCAAGCAGCTGTATTTAACTCTAAGGGGCATAGCCTCTTTATATGGGGATATGATTGTGTGGTGCAGTAATGTATCTCCCCCAGTTTGTGCCTCCTAACAATCCAATCCAACAGCTGTTTCTGTGTTACTGTTCTCTACTACTAAATACCACGGGTAATTGAGTTCTCTGGCAGACTTTGGGAACAACAACAATCCCCATACAGATGGAGAGAAATATCTGGTCTATTCCTTGGCAGGAGCAGGACAGTGTTGCTTCCCAGTGATAAAGCCAAGCTGAACTCCTACAACATTCAGAGAAGAGATAGAGGTAGACGGCACTGAGGCAGAACTCAACAACATCACACTCCCCCAGAGCGGGCTTGAGCTGCACTTATCGTTTTAGCAGGGCGTTCTCACAGTGAACTGTAGTAATAAACCCAAGCGGACGAACACAGAGAGCTGGAAACCAGAGAGCCAGGGAGTCAGGCCAGCAGGCAGTCAGTCAGTCAGGCGGCCAGTCAGGAAGTCAGTCAGAGAGTCAGAGGGTCAGGGAGGCTGGGAGTCAGGGAGTCAGCTAGAGACATTTGGGGAGCCAGGACGAGAGTGGCTCCCGGCGGCACGGTTTGGGCCAAGCGGACCCCGGGGGTTGTGGGAAGTTACCTCACTCCTCTGGAATTTGACGGTGTTGGCTTTGTTCATGTCCTCTGTCTCCTGCACAGTGTTGGCAGCCTTCTGGAGGATCTCCTGGGCCTCAGAGAGCTTTTTGGTGAAGCGGGAGAGCACCTCCTGTACCGGGGCCATGCGGCCTTCCGTACTGATCAGCTTCTTCTCCAGCTGACGCACGTTTCTAAGGACTGAACGACACACAAATGGGACCCCAAACGCAGCCTTTTGTAACAAACCATCAAAAAATGTGTGTGTGTGTGCACAAGCACGTGTTTTCCTCACGGTCGTGGGCCTCCGTGGACTCATCGGTGGCGGTGGGCTCTCGTGGGGACAGGTCCAGTTTCTTCATCAATGTCACCATGCCCTCGGCCATGGCCGTCTTCTTTCTGATGACCTCTGGGTCCAGGTCCTGATGGACACTGTAGAGCTCCCAGTCACTGATCATTTCTGTGAGACACAAACGTAACAGGGAGCACAGGGTGAAGGAAGGCTGGGATATGACTGAGGCCTCGTTACCAGAAGCGCCCCTCGAAAACTCAAACGCTGATAAATGGATGACTGTAGGAAATACAGCAACGGGGATTTGGATTTCAATCTTAAGCCAAGGCGTTATTCAAAAGTTATTGGAAATCACATATCAACATTTAGAACATACCTAAAGGCCTATAATAATCACAAGGGAGGTGGACAGTACTCAAAGAGACAGAGCAGTGTAGCTTTAGCAGACCTAAAATTACCTTCAAGGAGTACGTTGAGGGTGGTGAGGTTAGTGGTCAGCTCGTCAGCCAGAGTGACGCTTTGTAGTGTGTCTTCATCCACTCGGTCCCCCATGGACTTCACTACACTCTCCTGGCCCACCACAAACACCAGACAGATCAATGACATAGTCAAGACAAACACCACAAGAACACACAAATCAATCACACAGTCCGGACACTACCACTACAGCTCAATAAAATAGATGTGATGGCTCTGAGAGATAAGCTAACTGATCTACACTCCCCTACTTATTTATTTGGACAGTGAAGCTAAAATATTCTCACTGGCTCTATACTCCAGGATTTTGTATTTGAGGTCAAATGTTTTTTCTCTGGCGACAGTACAGAATGTCACCTTATATTTGAGGGTATTTTCATACATATCTGTTTTACCGTTTAGAAATGAAAGCACTTCATGTATCTAGTCCCCCCATTTGAGGATGTCATACATTTTTGGGCAAATTCACTTGTTAGTGTATTAAAATTGGTCAAAAGTTTAGTAATCTGCCCCATATTCCCAGCATGCAATAACTACATCAAGCTTGCAACTCTACAAACTTCTGCAGGTGGACTTTATTTCACCTCCAGCGTAATGTAAACAGTGGAAGAGGGAGGAAGAGGAGTGCAAGTGAGTTAGATGAGCGATGAAGGTGTCCTCTTACCGTCTCTGCCAGATGGTTCATGTCTGAGAGTAGAGCAGCACTGGCCTCCTCCAGCTGCCCTGTCTGTGTCCTCATCATAGATGACTTATTTCTCCAGTTCATAAACTGAGTCTGAAAACAAAACGGGAGAAGTTAGATACACTTACACAATACTATTACAATACAGTCTATGCGTGTTAGGGTTGTGAGAAGAGAATTGTGTGATGTGCACTGTACAATGTTTGGTGTATTGGTTGGTTAGTTGGTTGGGTGGTTGGTTGGGTGTTTAGTGTGTGAGATTTGCCAATATCCAGCGGCTTTGTAATAGTTAAACTCCCGAAGTTGCTTATTTCTCTTGTTTAAATCAGAATGAACTGATAATATAGGTGTGCATCAACATGATTGAGTCCCGACTATATCAGCGTGAGCAGAAAGAGAGGCTGTACTCTACCTGCAGACGGTGGGCGGTGTAGTTGTAGTACTTGAGCCTGTCATTGGCTGCAGCCCCAGTGGAGATGTTCAACACACTGACCTTCACCTGGTCCAGCGTTTTATTGGACAGCCTCAGGTCACCAGTCAGGTGCCAGATACACTCATCACAACCTGATAGGAGGGAGGAGCCAAATGACGACAAAATTATTTTCTATGTCATTTTCCAACACAAATAAATAGTTGTTTAATGATGAACTGAAATGTCTTTTTTTTTTATTTCTAACCAGGCCCTCTTACTGATGTTGCAGGGGTTGACCATGGCTGCTTCTGGCAAACACTCCCCAGTGTGCATGTCACAGTGCCCGCTAGCACAGTCACATTCTGGATGGAAGAAACAGACATACACATGCACCTCATATATAGCTACAGTTGATTACATGTGGAGTTCCCTTCATCAAGTTGAATGCTTTATCAGCCGGACACGTGAGAGTCAGTCTGGGTACCAAAAATATGATGGAACCCATGGTGAGTATTATGGCTGAGAAGGAGTGCTGCTGCACGTGCTGAGTGGTTTGGTACTGGCTCTGACCGTGTACTGTATATAGCTTCCTCTCTTAGTTCTTATTGCTCATGTTTTGTATTTTCTTATAATTGATACTTTTGAATACTGTGCTGTTGGGTAGGGCTTGCAAGCGAAAGGTGCAACATGCCAAAATCGCTCCGCTATTGCCTGGATGCTAAAATTCTAAAAGTTCGGACTCATTTCTGTTTATGTGACAAAACAATCTATGCATAGTGTAGAGAATCATTGTGCCATCTAAACCACTGTGGAATACCTTATCAATAGCCCAAAATATTGTATTTTCAGCTGTTTGAAGCTGGTGTACAAAACCTAAAGTAAAAGACGCAAAACCGAAAGTTAAGAATGGGCAGCATAGAAATAGCGCAATAGATCTACCGCTTCTTAGACTTGCTTTCAATGAGAATGACAGTTCTACAACTCACATTTCTATGTGAATTTGGTTGGGTCGCCCAAAAGTTACAATAGCAGCTTTAAGCATTTCACTGTACTTGCACACGTGACAAATAAAACTTGAATTTAGTTCCCTAGTTCTCTATACTGTGGCTGTGGGATGATTTTGGCAGCTGGCCAGATTAATTGGGGCTGGGCGGTGATGTCAGAGGAAAGTTGGATGATAGCTGCAGTTTGTCCTTGTGATCGTGTACAAATGTGTACAGCTGGCCCCCGGGTTGCAGATTGCAGCAGATGCCTGCCTGACATCATGTGTGAGTGGGTGTGAGAACAGTGGACTGACTAGCTAGCTGCAGTAAAAACTCTGGGGAAAACAATTTCGGTTCCGAATGTTTGACCAAACTGGTCTGGGTGGTTTATGTTCTTGAGTGTGTGAAACACAGAGAGAGAGAGTGACAGACACTAGCTTTTGATTCCAGGATTTCCTGCATGTGGGTGATTGAGATGGGAGTAGGGTCACACATGGCTTACTCTGGCACCCTGAGGGGCCGTAGTTCCAGTGGTCTGGGAGGCAGCGCTCGCAGTATCGGCCTCCGGCCCCTGGTTGGCACTGGCAGCTGTGGGTCAGAGGATGACAAGTAGGCCGGAGCCCGGCAGCCCCACAGTCACACCTCCGGCAGCCCTGGCAACCGTTGAAACCTGTGTGACCCTCCTAAAGCACATTATAGACACAAGCCTTATAGTTAGTTTTGCTTGCTGTTGTTGTTCATGCTGTTGTTAACTATATACAGGTGTATTCACAGTAGCCTAAACAATTTTGTCTGCTCTCTTCTCCACCTGCTTTGCTTAGTTATCAGGGCAGACTGTCCAACAGTGTGAATGTGTGTCCACATGGTCGTACGGCTCACATTGAAAAGGCCCCTGAGTGACTCACCTCACATCGGTCACAGAGTCGGCCGGTGACGCCAGGCTTACAGTGACACGTCCCGGTCCTGTCGTCACACGATCCTGTCCCGCACTTGCTGCACTCACACGCTGTAACACAGGACACACACATAGGTAATACAGCGCGGGTCACAGAAGCGTGACATGGTCACAATGGAAAAGGTTATTTTTGCCCTTGCGGAGGACAATACATGTACATACATACACGCCAAACTATGTAAACACACAAAACGGACTTTGTTTCACATAGAGCTTTGTAATTGGCGTATGTCTATAACACCCATTATGAGCAACACAGGGGGGAATTGTCAGAGCTCTACCTGAAGACAACGCCATAGCAAGCCTTTTAAGACAAAGAGCAAGGTAAAAGCAGGGTTCAAATGCAACATAAAGCATTTTACTGCTCATGAACACATCTTCACCCTCCAGACAAGTGGGTATCATCTTCAGACGTATAAATATCTGTTTTGTTCTCTGTTTTTCCATGGATAGTCTTCATTGACAGTAGGGCTGTATTATTGGAGCAAGGGCCTTAGGGTATGTCATGTTGAATAGTACTCTTGGCAAGTTGGCACGCACCTCTGCAGTTCTTGGCACTGATGGCATCACCGTAGAAACCCGGGGCACACCGTTCACAGTTGGCTCCAGACGTGTCCCCCCAGCAGTTCTGACAGAAGCCGGTCACGTTGTGGCACTCATTGAAGATGTGGTTGGGGTCCGAGTTACCGTTACAGTCACACCTCTTACAGGAGTCACCAATCATCATGGGGTTGCCAGAGAAACCTGGAGCACATCTGGGTGAGGAAGACGCAAGGTGATTGCCAATAATTGTTTGACTTAGGGTGTCTTATCACTTATACTGAAACATCATTATTTGTAAGCATTCCCAAACATTTTCCTTTCAGGTTCAGAAACATTGGCCCATATTCAACATGTAGAAATAGGGGAAAATGCAAGATTTTCATTTGTGGCTATTTGAGCTGATTTAATGTTATGAGTGTAATTGCTCCCATGGTGGAGATGTAGTAACTCATGGTTGTGGCCAAGCCAAGTCCCTGTCAGCACTGACCTCTCACAGTAATGTCCAGCATAGCCCTCTTGGCACTTGCACCGTAGGATGTTACTGCTTCTGTCACAGTGCTCTGCAAAGCTGGCCAGACACACAGGGGAAAGAATGTCAGTCAGTGAGCTCTGCCCGCCAACACACAGCCCACTGGGCACAGACGTCATTTTGACATCTAGTTCTGATTTACATTTGGTTGAGTCGTCAACTAACGTGAATTAAACATGAAATCAACACAAAATGGCACCATGTCATTGGATTTCGATGACAACTTGGGTGAGAGGAAGACGAAATTCCTTTACGCTGATGACTTTTGGCAAATTCAATCCGTTTTTTTTTCACGCTGATTCAACAGTTTTGTCTATATAAATATCTATATATTTTTTTTATGAAGTGGGAACAACGTTGATTCAACCAGTTGCCCAGCGGGAGGTTTCTCCCTGCAGGGCCGACACAACAGTAGGGTCTGGAGGTACATGCGCTGTGGCTTACTTGTTGGAGGGGATCGAGAGGGGACAGGCGCACGGCCGGCAGGAGTGACGTCCGTATGTGTTGACGTCAGGCATGTATCCGTCTTCACAGATCTCACAGAAATTCCCAGTGGTGTGGTCCTGACATGACTGTATGGTAGGGGAGAGTGGGGTAAGTTGAGCTACCCTTGTTTCTAGGAAACCATACACAAAATTCATAATTTGACCAAATATTTAGGAAGAGGCTATCCTTTAATGGAGCCTGTGAAGGGGAAAAAAACACATATAAAAGTGGTAAATAAGTCAAAGAAATGTATTTGTGTTAGAGGTTTCATGACGCTTGTATCTAAACCAAAGTAGATCATTTTAAGATTGTTCTATACATCAGTTGGGGTCTCCATAAGCTTCATTTAAGGTCCTAAACCTAGCATGAAAGTGCATCCTTGTGGCTGTGTGAGCTAATATAGTCTAAATGTTTGCCTTGGGGTAAGTTGAGCCAATGGTTGAGCAAATGGAAGTGTTTTTTTCCCAGGCGTAATGCAAGGCATTATCACTGGGATATGAGGTAACAACAGGGCTGGCCTATGTTAAAAGTGTTAAAAAAAAAAGTACAAAGTGTTTGTTTGCTGCTAAGCCGGTGTAAAAAGTTGCTTAAAATGATTAAAATACCAAAATGATTGTGATTGTGTTGAAATGTGTTTGGGAAATAAAGATAAACATGGTTTTTAAAAGGTAGGGGTAATATTTATTTCAGTACAGGAAGTTGTAGGCGGTTTAAGTTACCCTATCCCTCGGTTCAACTAACCCCATGCCCGGAGTAAATTGTGCCAAGAAACCACTTTTTTTTGGACAAGCTACATTTTCAAAACTGCAATGTTTACATGAATTCTGATTATTTCCAGGGATACTCATCAACCTAAAATATATGTAGATATCTTTGTGAGAAAGAATACTATATTTCCCTTGATGGAGTGATATTATATATATATATATAAACTCTACCCTAAAGAGTGTAATCTAGTTGAAATATATTACTGATATAATAGTATTATGATTAATCAAGAGGAGGTAATACATGGGAAAAGACTTACTATACAAATACCAGTGATCTCCTCACAGGTTTCTGAATGGCCTTTGCAGTTACATGGTAGGCATTTGTTCTGGTTACTGAGGAAATATCCTCTTGCACACACCTAAGAGAGGGAACATGAGGGAGATGTTTGTAAACAGAGTACAACCCCAGTTTCCCACAAGTACAAATATGCCCCTGAACCTGATCTGTCTAAAATGAACCAGTTTAATGGCTGCAGAAGTAGAAACACATTGACCAGAGAGCAGCTGGGTTCCTGACGTTAATGCCAAGTTGCTAACGAGGCACTCTATCATTCAACAGCAATTTCAGAAAGTAGAGCACCTGGAATCGTTTTGGCCAGCCTGGCTTAGGTTGGTCTGTCATCAATGGGATACAACGTTCCACTGTTTTCCACAACATCTCTCATCAAACACACTCACATTCCTTCGTGGGAGAAGATGCTCTCTTATTCAGCTACTGTAAGATGTGGAAGTTAAGCACAGTACATGACCTGGGGGGAAAAAGTATGACGTACTCGATACTGCTCTGTTATATATTTACAGAATGTCAGTTACACCAAAACATTTGTGCCAAATTCACTCTGCCACTTTTTCTGCCACCGGTAGTGCTGTGGACTAAAGTGCAGGGATGTGGGAACGACAGTCCCGGCTCCGACACCTCTAGAGTTTCTCACTCGCACGGCCGACACGGAATTTATGAGACAGTACTTTTAGTCATCCCACGTCTGGTACATGTAAATCCACTTCGAGGTGGTTTCCTGCTGTAGTGTGATGTCAGAGTTCAGTAACCCCCCCCCCCCCCCCACACACACACATCACTTTGATCTTCAGTCACCCCATTCAAAGAGCACAGTGATCGTACAATACCACTCTGTTCATGTTGGCCTACTGTAAAGAATGCCAAGTTTGCCTCCCCCCTTGCTCCATACAGAGTGGCTGGGACAAATACATCATACATTGCAGAGATACTGTATGCTCCCAGTTGTGATGCATATTTTCCCCTTGATTTATTCATGAGCAGGCCGTGAGACAGAGAAATGCCTCTCCAGTGAACTAATGTGGAACATCCTGTGAACAGCAGTGCTTTCATGACCGGGGCAGATTTTTCCCTGTAGCCCCTTCCTTCCAGTGTCTTTCCTGACCGATCGTACACAAACTAAATAAGAACAGACTTATACATCACATTGTTACGATGTTATAGGATGTCCTGGTTATAGTTCAATCAATTCTACTGACCTTATGCACGCACACATACAGTATGTTTGCATAACAATTGATGACACACTTTTTTTTATTGAACTTTTGATTGAATAATTAGCAGAGAAGAAGAACCTAGACCAGACATGATGTAAAATGATCTGACTGTGCACTGGGACGATAAGCAGTCTAGAGATCCATATCACAGATGAGGTCATTGGACAAGGGTTCTAAGTCCACCACAGAATGTTAGTCCACCGGTTTTAGCGGTGGCTGACAGTGCTGAAGAATGACCCTTCATTGCTAATGACTGGATTTAGAATGATTAGCTGTGTGACATCCTGTGACGGGTCAAACAGCTGGACGATGCATCCACAACCAGACCCGTGGGACAAGAGGTTCCTGGGAAAGATGGAGCAGAATCAGCAGATGGTTTAGTGTGGGATAGGCTGTGTCCAAATGGCAACCGATTCCCTACATAGTGTACTACTTTTGACCACCAAGGCCAATACAGTAGGGTTCTGGTCAAAAGTAGTGCAATATGTAGGGAATAGTGTGCCATTTAGGACTCAAGTGTGTATACAACCCAGTAGCCTTTACACCACGTCATATCTAATTACATTATTTCCTGTTCGTATTAATGCTTTCATTAAAATGTAATTTGGTTTCGAATCCCCTATCATTCAAAAACCAAGCCCAAACTTTGGGTGATATTTCCCCTGGGCATAGGGAGTAATCCTGAGATACTGAACATGAACCCCTCAATAAGAATTCACAGCATGGTGAATGCTCTAATCTGCTCCTAAATGGCATGAACATTGAAATAATGGACATCTGTAGCCCTCTGGTCCACTATGAATGTCCTCGGTATGTGAGCAATTTCGGAACTTCTCCTCTGTGTGCCCACTACCGTAGAGAACAAAGATGACATTCACCACGCGGTATAGCCTCTCTGTGTTTCATATGCAGCAGCATGTTCCAAAGACTATGTCACTGGGGCTCCACTTCTAACAGGACTGGACACTGTTAAATGGTATGTGTTTATCACTAGCTGTTCATATCATGTGTTCAGAAGTGCTGTAGTAGGCCTATGTTATTAGATTCACAAGATTGACCATGAGTCTGCCTCTATCTCTGCCTCTGGGACAGCGCTGAATAAATACAGTGGGTTTTTAGCTCAGGCAACAACAAAAAAACAAGAATGGGCTTCAAACAGGAATCCAGTCCAAAATCTACATCTCTTCAGGCCTGAGGCTGTGAAATCTCGCTCTCTTTGCAATGGGAACAACAAACCATATGCCTCCCTTATTCCACTGCTCACCAATAAGGGGCAGATAGCTTATTGACTTTGGCCCTGGTGAAGGCTTCAGTCCCTGGTTTAGTGGTAAACTCCTCGGAAGACACTGGGGGGAAAAGGGCCTGGTTAGGTCATGTGAATTTCATCATAATCCAAAAACAGAGCAGAGACGATATGTCTGCAGTGGAGAGGCCTCATTCTCCTCATGGGACAATGGTATTTGAATGCTCACAGAACAAGTAAACAATCTTCACATTTCACAAGAGGCGGAAGATCGTCAATTCTCAATTGGAACACTATGGGGGGTCTGCTCCCTGCCCCTCCGCCACACAAATCTAGCTATTAAACTCATTGTTCTTACATTAGTCTAGCTCTGGACACATTGTTTTGCCTGTGTCCCCCTGAGATAGAAGAAGGCATCTTTAAACTCGAGGCCCATTATAGGGGTCCCATTTGGCCCCACAAACAGGAAATACCAGCCTGTACCCAGTCTACCCACTATAAATACATCAGCAGCATGTCACGTATTGTTTCTCATACTCTTTCTACCCGCTGTGTTCCCTCTATGTGTGTTGCTCAACACTTGGCAGCTGGTTTCCATTAGGGCCCTATCGGGGGGCCAGCGGGTGCCAGTGGAGAATGGCACGGCCCTCATCGAGATCTCGGCTGGAGCTCCTCCGCTAACAGCTCGACCCCAGGCAGAAAAAAGAGAGGGTTGAGAGGCAGCACTGAGTGGCCAGAGTGAGGCCATAGAGATATAGATCCACACAGCAAGATCCTCTCACACCCAAACCACCCCAGCACTTCACAAATGTCTACGAAGCACAATGACTAACTCACAAACCTGTCTGTCTTACAGTGGCTCTCAAATCTAAACCCGCCAGGGTTTAGCTACAGAGGCATTCAGCACAAGTCTTTGACATGACACAGTCCAAAGGACAGGACTCTTTCCACAGTCGTGGAAAAGTTTGTAACAACAACAGGCCCTCTATATTTAGCTGCGATAAGGCACTGGAAGCCTGCTATGCATCCTGTACCAGCCAAGCAGAGGAAAAAACTAAAAGTCTGGTCTTACTTTTACCACCGAACGCTGTTCCAAATCTAAACCGTTGGGAGCCGCTGGGCAGACGATCCCTGAGAGGATGATGGAGAAAAGAAGGCAGAGGCATGGCAGAGCTCTAGTAGCAGACATGTCTGTGTGTAAGTCCAGTGGAGCACTGCTCCCTCTCTGTCTCTCCCTGTCCCGTCTGTCGGGAAGTCTCTCTGGGACACAGGCAGCTCTCTCCCTCGCTCCACTGCACCCGTTGGTTTCACTTTTCCACTGGTCCGACCTCCAGATGCGGTGCCTGCGCCAGCCCAGCCCCAAGTCCTGTAAACTGTGTGTACTTCCTCCTCTCCCTCCTCCCTCTCTCCTCGACTCCCCCCTACGCCTCTCTCAGTGGACCTGCCTCTCCCCAGAGCCTGAGCTTAAATCACATACATATGGGAAGTCTGGAGAGAGTGGGAGGGGGGGGGGGGGGGGGTGAATTGAGGGAGGGAGGGAGGGAGGTAAAGAGAGAGGAGGGAAGAGAGAGTGGGATAGGAGATAGTTGAATTGAGAGGGGGGGAGAGGGTGAGAACGAGAGAGAGAGAGAGAGATGGAGAGAGGGGGGAGAGAGAGCAATAGAGAGATCACTAGACTAGTGTGTATGTCCAGCAGACAGACAGACAGACAGACAGTGTAGTGTAGACATCCAGACGGCATATCTACCGCTGACTGTCAGAGTCACATTGAGTGCTGTCTGGCAGCAGTCGCCTCCGTTTGCAGGGTCCGTGTGTGGCACCCTTTTCCCTTGGGGGCCTGAGTAGCAGACACAACCCCCAAACCCCCTCAGACCCCTATCCCTTCCCCCTCTGCTCCACTCGTCCAGGAAGAGAGGGCAGCCGGAATAAGCCTCAGCACTCTGTCTGTAGTACAGGCTGAAGGAAAACCAGCTGTCCTCCCAACCCACCTCCTCCCCCTTCTCCTCCACCCCTCTCCCTTGCCGGCACCGCCTCTATGTTTGTTTACCCAGGTCAGACCGTCAAAGAAGGTGATTCATTTATGAAAAATGTGTAAGGGTCAGGATGCTTCCACACACCAGGAAGAGGTAACTGACTGACTGACTGCTACTTTCAGTCACAAAGGAAGTATTGTTCTGTGTATCTGTTTTTATGTGTATGGGCATTTTCAATGCAGAAACTCAAGACTATAAAGTGACATGTCATGCTGGACACTAGATTGTCACAGGGTGATTTTGTTCTCGCTTCATGTCTGCCTACAGAGAGCGTGTTGTAAGATGTTTCAAATGCGGCTGAGTTGTGCCATTGGTCCTGACTGGACCATGTGGAAGTCATATGTCTCAGATGACCAATAAACAGGTTGTCAAATTCCATTGATGCATGTTAGGGATGTTCCTTCCCCGCAAGAACAAAACAACCCCACAACGACATGGCAGTTAACCGCTTCCACTTGAATGAGACACATCAAAGGAGAGCAAACCCCAACCTTTATAACATGCATAGGGTTTCTCTCTCTCTCACACAGACACAGCACACACACTGCCTTATGTAAAGTTTGGGAGAGGCTGAGAGCTCATAATATGTTATTATAACCAAAAGCAGCAATTCAGCGTTCTGAAACGCGCACGCTCTCAGCAAGGTTTGTCTTAACTCAGTGAGCACCATGTAAACAAACTTCTCTGGCTGCATGTTGAAGAGGCTGTTGAGGATACTGTGAGTCTCCTCCTGGTCCCCGGGAGTCCCTCCCCCGTTTGCCCTATTGCACATTGGTATTCGCAGCAGAGGGTCTAGACACAGGGGGAGATCACTCACAGGGCATCGCCTTCTGGAATGATCTGTGGGCTTCACAGAGGTTCACTCCTTCATGGGTAAATCAGTCTGTGGTGGTCTACACTGCCCCATTCAGCCCACTGAGCCCAGGAGTCACAGCAAGGCCATCAATCTGATGAAAAGCTTGGATTGAGGCTCCCTGCCCCTCCTCGCCCACTGAATATGTCAACAGTCATGACGCTGCTGCCCTCTGATCAAAAGACTGAAAACATATCTGATGCGTGGGGCTGCCGCCACCTGAGACCCTCAGTTCTGCATTGTTCATTGGTGTTTAGTGATGTTGTTCTGTGTGCTCTACTGCTTTCAGGATCCTTTCACTGCCCTGAATAATAAGGAGATGAATTAGGTTAGACTACTGCAATGCTCTACTTTCCGGCTGCCCGGGTAAAGCACTAAATAAACTTCAGTTAGTGCTAAATATGGCTGCCAGAATCCTGACTAGAACCAAAAATGTTGATCATATTACCCCAGTGCTAGCCTCCCTACACTGGCTTCCTGTCAAGGCAAGGGCTGATTTCAAGGTTTTACTGCTAACCTACAAAGCATTACATGGGCTTGCTCCTACCTATCTCTCTGATTTGGTCTTGCCGTACATACCTACACGTACGCTACGGTCACAAGACACAGGCCTCCTTATTGTCCCTAGAATTTCTAAGCAAACTGCTGGAGGCAGGGCTTTCTCCCATAGAGCTCAATTTTTATGGAATGGTCTGCCTACCCATGTGAGAGACGCAAACTCGGTCTCAACCTTTAAGTCTTTACTGAAGACTCATCTCTTCAGTAGGTCATATGATTGAGTGTAGTCTAGCCCAGGAGTGTGAAGGTGAACGGAAAGGCTCTGGAGCAACGAACTGCCCTTGCTGTCTCTGCCTGGCCGGTTCCCCTCTTTTCACTGTGATTCTCTGCCTCTAACTCTATTACAGGGGCTGAGTCACTGGCTTACTGGTGCTCTTTCATGCTGTCCATAGGAGGGGTGTGTCACTTGAGTGGGTTGAGTCACTGATGTGATCTTCCTGTCTGGGTTGACGCTCCCAGCCTTGTCTCAGGATGGTAAGTTGGTGGTTGAAGATATCCCTCTAGTGGTGTGGGGGCTGTGCTTTGGCAAAGTGGGTGGGGTTATATCCTTCCTGTTTGGCCCTGTCCGGGGGTATCATCGGATGGGGCCACAGTGTCTCCTGACCCCTCCTGTCTCAGCCTCCAGTATTTATGCTGCAGTAGTTTATGTGTCAGGGGGCTAGGGTCAGTTTGTTATATATGGAGTACTTCTCCTGTCTTATCCAGTGTCCTTTGGGAATTTAAGTATGCTCTCTCTAATTCTCTCTTTCTCAGGACTACCTGGCATGATGACTCCTTGCTGTCCCCAGTCCACCTGGCTGTGCTGCTGCTCCAGTTTCAACTGTTCTGCCTGTGATTATTATTATTTGACCATGCTGGTCATTTATGAACATTTGAACATCTTGGCCATGTTCTGTTATAATCTCCACCCGGCACAGCCAGAAGGGGACTGGCCACCCCTCATAGCCTGGTTCCTCTCTAGGTTTCTTCCTAGGTTTTGGCCTTTCTAGGGAGCTTTTCATAGCCACCGTGCTTCTACACCTGCATTGCTTGCTGTTTGGGGTTTTAGGCTGGGTTTCTGTACAGCACTTTGAGATATCAGCTGATGTACGAAGGGCTATATAAATACATTTGGTTTGATTTGAATTAGAGGCTACTGCTAGCACATTATTTAGGTGTTTTGACAGAGACAGATGCTATCTAATCCCAATCTCCCATTTATCTAACATTTTGGCCTATCTAACGTTCAGTATGGGCTGAGAATGTCATGGTACTGTATGGAGAAGGGAGTCTTTACTGCTGCACATGAGTGTGTGGTTGATTTAAAGTAAAGATGTGTTTGTTACGATAGATCTTTTCCCTGGCTGCCTGGGCTTACCATGTGGCAGAGAGTGAAAGAGGATCTCCTAGGCTCAGCCACACGGCTTTAAGGGGCAAGGAGGGAGACAACCAGGGGTGAGGGGCAGTGAGGGTTGACTTGTCAGGGCTCTTTTGGACTCTCTCACTCCAGGAGAGACCGTAAAGCCAGTCTGCACTCCTCCCCTTCCCCCCTACTTTATGTGACCCTGCTCAGCCTAACCCTATCACGGTGGAATGAGGTATACATTTCACAGGCGAAATGACTTGGGGTTAAGTCTAGCACCCAAACGGTTTTCAAAATGAGCTCGAGGACACTGCCTGCTTAGTTGACCATAGACAAGGAAGTTGCAGGAAATGAATTATCCATGTATTTGGAAATCATGTATTTGGAAATCCTCATGAAATCAGTTTTAGTTTCTCTCCTCACTCCCAGACAGTCCTGGCAAATGTCTTGCTTGAGAAACTGCTGTTTGCTAAGAAGCTCTATTTTTGTTTTGTTACCATTTTAATTGAAAACAATCACAGTAAGGTACTTAATTGTTACCCAGAAAGTATTGATATTGAGATGATAAAAAAAGGAATCCACCAATCTGGAGAAAACAGACAGCTCAAGAGGTACAGTGGCAGGAACAAGCATGTACATAAACTGGTCATACAATTGGATCTGATCTTCATCTAGGTCACAACAATAGACAACTGTCTGGTTAAACTAACAGCACACAAAAACAGTATAGGTTGTCATGTCTTTATTGAACACACCGCGTAAACGTTCACAGTGCAGGGTGGGAAAAGTATGTTTTTAAGAACTTGTTTTTTTACTTCTGTGTTTTGGGTCGTTTTCCTGTTGCATTACCCAACTTCTGTTGAGCTTCAATTGGCGGACAGATAGCCTTACATGCTCCTGCAAAATGTCTTGATAAACGTCGATAATGGCAAGCTGTCCAGGCCCTGAGGAAGCAAAGCAGCCCCAAACCATGACCCTTCCTCCACCATACTTTTGATGTTGGTGTGCTGTGCCTTTTTTTCTCTACACACATAGTGTTGTGTGTTCCTTCCAAACAACTCAACTGTAGTTTCATCTGTCCACAGAATTTCCAGGTGCACGTTTAGAAACTTCAGACGTGCAGCAATGTTTTTTTTGGATAGCAGTGGCTTCTTCCGTGGTGTCCTCCCATGAACACCATTCTTGTTTAGTGTGTTACGTATCGTAGACTCATCAACAGAGATGCTAGCATATTCCAGAGAGTTCTGTAAGTCTTAGCTGACACTTTAGCTGATTCTTCTAAACCTCATTGAGCATTCTACACTGTGCTCTTGCAGTCATCTTTGCAGGACGGCCACTCTTAGGGAGAGTAGCAACAGTGCTGAACTTTCTCCATTTATAGAAAATATGTCTTACCATGGACTGATGAACATCAAGGCTTTTAGAGATACTTTTGTAACCCTTTTCAGCTTTATGCAAGTCAACAATTCTTAATCATAGGTCTTCTGAGATCTCTTTTGTTTGAGGCATGGTTCACTACAGGCAATGCCTCTTGTGAATAGCAAACTCAAATTTTGTGAGTGTTTTTTTATAGCTCTAACCAACATCTCCAATCTCATCTCATTGATTGGACCCCAGGTTAGCTGACTCCTGATTCCAATGAGCTTTTGGAGAAGTCATTAGCCTAGGTGTTCACATACTTTCCCCAACCTACACTGTGAATGTTTCAATGATTTATTCAATATAGACAAGAAAAATACAATCATGTGCGTTATTAGTTTAAGCACACTATGTGTGTATTGTTGTGACTTAGATGAAGATCAAATTTGATGACCAATTCTGTATCCTTAGATAAGCAGAAAATTAAACATATTTTTTTTTACATAGAATTCTGAATAATGATTATGGCTCTAGATTGCAGGAATTTGGCTGATTCAGGTGTTTGGAAAATGCAACATTCTCCAACATCCAGACTGGGTGCCCAGCCCCGCTCCAGATTTACCCCCAGCCATCCTCGTGTTTTGTGCCCCCTCAGATTTTTGGAGTGCATTACGCCCCTGAAAGGTGGTGCACTATACAGGGAATATAAGGTGACATTTGGGATGCAACCACTGAGGCAACATGGGAGAGGCTGTAAAGTATGCATCACTTCCGGGTCATGATTATCACCACCAGATGATGACGAGGATCCAATCAAAGAACAGGAAACATATTTGTTTATATCACCGGTTTCAAGAGTTGCGATAGAATGCAATTCATTCCCACCTGGTCTAAACATATGTTCAGCATGGAAATAAATATTTTTCCTGTGTAATTACATGTTTTTGAACTTGTCTGGTATATATGTAAACATTTCTTTAGACAAATTCAGCACGTGTATTATGAGTGTATGGTTTTCATGAGTCATCTCAATACTATAACAGTGTACTTCTTTCTCTGTCCTTCGGTATTTTGAAAGGCTCAAATAAAACGTATTATTATTATTTTACCATTTGAATTATATCTCTAGCCGATCTGTTGACAGTAAAGTCTGTATAATGTGAGCCAAGGAAATGAATGCTATTTATTGTCTGGTTTCTAGTCTGTCATGCAGTTTCTCAGTTTGTGAAAAGGCTACCACGGGGAATAGGAGAGAATTGCATCCCTGGGCCACTGGCGGTTAGCGTTGATTAGAAACAGATGCAGAGAAAAGAGGGGGTGTTTGAGAGAGGGATGGGGGGGGGGGGAGGAGAAGCGGTGAGTGGGAGAGGGATTTCATTGTGTAGAGAGGTCTGACTTGGTGGGAAAATTTGTAACACATTCAAGACTACTTTTACATCAATTGTTCCTGTCTACAGCAAAAATGGATGCAATCGGACAAGTGACATTTCTCTAGCCTATAGGCACATTTAAAAAAAATCCAGCCTGTGACTTTGAAATGTAGAATGTATTTTTATGCCTTTCATAATTAAATATACTGAACAAAAATATAAATGTTAGTCCCATGTTTCATGAGCTGAAATAAAATATCCCAGAAATGATTTATCTCAAATTAAGCTTATTTCTCAAAACTTTGGTGCACATACATATGTGTTTACATCCCTCTGAGTGAGCATTTCTCCTTAGCCATCCATCCACTTGAAAGGTGTGGCATATCAAGAAGCTGATTTAACAGCATGATCTTTACATAGACGTACCTTGGCTGGGGACAATAAAAAGCCACTCAAAAATGTGTATTTTTGTCACAATGCCACAGATGTCTCAATTATTGAGGGAGTGTGCAATTGGCATGCTGACTGCAGGAACGTCTACCAGAGCTGTTGGTAGAGAATGTAATGTTAATTTCTCTACCATAAGCCGCCAAAGTCATTTTAGAGAATTTGGCATTACAGCCAACCGGCCTCACAGTTGCTGACCACGTGTAACCACTCCAGCCCAGGACCTCCACATCCGGCTTCTTCGCCTGCGGGATCATCTGAGACCAGCCATCCGGACAGCTGTGGATTTGCACAGCCGAAGAATTTCTGAACAAATTGTCAGAAATCGTCTCAGGGAAGCTCATCTGCATGCTCCTCGCCCTCACCAGTGTCTTGACTTGACTGCAGTTTGACGTCGTAACCGACTTCAGTGGGCAAATGCTCATCTTCGATGGCCACTGGCAGGCTGGAGAAGTGTGGTCTTCACAGATGAATCCTGGTTTCAACTGTACTGAGCAGATGGCAGACGGCGTGTATAGGCGTCATGTGGGCGAGCGGTTTGCTGATGTCAACGTTGTAAACAGAGTGCCCCATGGTGGCAGTAAGATTATGGTATGCGCAGACTTAAGCTACGGACAACGAACACAATTGCATTTTATCGATGGCAGTTTTAATGCACAGAGATACCGTGACGAAATCCTGAGGCCCGTTGTCGCGCCATTCATCCGCCACCATCACCTCATGTTTCAACATGATAATTCACGGCCCCATGTCTCAAGGATCTGTACACAATTCCTGGAAGGTGAAAATGTTCCAGTTTTCCCATGTCACCCGTTGAGCATGTTTGGGATGCTCTGGATCGACGTGTGTACGACGGCATTGATCCTCTGATTCCCTTACATGAACTGTAGAAATTGTTGCATGTTGCATTTATATTTTTGTTCAGTGCATAAGAACTTCAAAGGAAAACAGAAGGCATCTTGTATCAGGTCAGATGAAACCACATATGCTAGGCCCGGTCTTTAATTGGAAATCTCTTTTTAAAACTAACCCAAATAAAAGTGTATAGTTATGTATGACCGACCGCCTCAGCTGGTGGGGCAGTGGTGAATATATCCTTACATAGCGCTGGCCTGCCTGCCTCCCATGGGCTTGGTTAGTTCAGCACAGTCCCAGCCATGCACAGCTGATGTGGCCAACAGACCTCAGAAACACTACTCCACCATTAGTCAGTTGCCGGGTAATTTTCTAGCGTACACATTTACACAGCAATACCACGAGACAGTACATTTGTTTATCAAATTGTACTACAGGAAGAGTGGTTGCACGATCATACTATACATGAAATGGCAGTGGAGTGAAAGTCTAAAAGTGTTTGGTTTTAAATATACTTATGTATCAAAAGGAAATGTAATTGCTCAAATATACTTAAGTCTCAAAAGTAAACGACAAGCAAACTAGGCGGCACCATTTTTTATTTGTTTATTTATGGACAGCCAGGGGGACACTCCAACACTCAGACATCATTTACAAACCAAGCATTTGTGCTTAGTGAGTCAGCCAGATCAGAGGCAGTATGGATGACCAGGGTTGTTCCCTTGTTGTGTTTTATTTCACCTTTATTTCACCAGGTAGGCTAGTTGAGAACAAGTTCTCATTTACAACTGTGACCTGGAAAAGATAAAGCAAAGCAGTGCGACACAAACAGCAACACATGGGATAAACAAACATACAGTCAATAACACAATAGAAAACATCTATATCCAGTGTGTGCAAATTAGGTCAGATTAGGGAGGAAGGGCAATAAATAGGCTGTAGTGGTGAAGAAATTACAATTTAGAAATTAAACACTGGAGTGATAGATGTGCAGAAGATGAATGTGCAAGTAGAGATACTGGGGTGCAAAGGAGCAAATAGATAAATAACAATATGGGGTTGAGGTAGTTGGATGGGCTATTTACAGGTCTAATGATCTGTGAGCTGCTCTGACAGCTGATGTTTAAAGTTAACGAGGGAGATATAAGTCTCCAGCTTCACTGATTTTTGCAATTCGTTCCAGTTATTGGCAGCAGAGAACTGGAAGGAAAGGTGGCCAATAGAGGAATAGGCTTTGAGGGTGACCTGCTGGAGCGCGTGCTATGGGTGGGTGCTGCTATGGTGACCAGTGACCTGAGATCAGGCGGGGCTTTACCTAGCAAAGACTTATAGATGACCTGGAGCCAGTGGTTTTGGCGACGAATATGAAGCGAAGGTCAGCCAACGAGAGCATACAGGTCACAGTGGTGGGTAGTATATGGGGCTTTGGTGACAAAACGGATGGCACTGTGATAGACTGCATCCAATTTGCTGAGTAGAGTGTTGGAGGCTAATTTGTTAATGACATTGCCGATGTCAAGGATCAGTAGGATGGTCAGTTTTACGAGGGTATGTTTGGCAGCATGAGTGAAGAATGCTTTGTTGTGAAATAGGAAGCCGAATCTAGATTTAATTTTGGATTGGAGATGCTTAATGTGAGTCTGGAAGGAGAGTTTACAATCTAACCAGACACCTAGGTATTTGTAATTGCCCCCATATTCTAAGTCAGAACCGTCCAGAGTAGTGATGCTGGACGGGCGGGCAGGTGCGGGCAGCGATCGGTTGAAGAGCATGCATTTAGTTTTACTTGCATTTAAGAGCCGTTGGAGGCCACGGAAGGAGAGTTGTATGGCATTGAAGCTCGTCTGGAAGTGCGTGAATTGGACCATTTTCCTGTCCTGCTAAGCATTCAAAATGTAACGAGTACTTCTGGCTGTCAGGGAAAATGTATGGAGTAAAAAGAACATCATTTTTTTAATGAACGTAGTGAAGTAAAAGTAAAAGTTGTCAAAAATATAAATAGTAAAGGACAGTACAGATACCACAAAAAACTACTTAAGTAGTACTTTCAAGTACTTTTACATAAGTACTTTACACCACTGTGAAATGGTGGCTTTAAACAGATAAGGAGAAATCATCATCTCCTATGAACATAACTGCATGTTTACTGAGTTGTTGTCTGTGATTATGCAGTGTGACTTTATACCATCCTAAATGACAGCAGAATGTTGCCATAAACTATTCAAAATGTCACTTAGTGACCTTGTCTGTATGCTAAGGATCATATCCCTAATGGTTGAAATTCAAACCTACTAATCGTTGTTAGTGTCCGGGCCCTGAACAGGGTACAGTGCTTCCCCAACACTCAACAGGAGTAGCACACACACAGGAAGTGTTAGTCTTCTGGATATGTGTTCCTCCACTATCTCCGTGTGAAAGGCCGGATAGCAACCAATCTGGATACTAGCAGTAAGACTCGGGACTCTCTCCTGTCCTGCTCTGTGTTCACACACCATGTCCTCCTGTTATCAGAGACACTGGCCCGGTTGGAGCAGCAACTGACAAGGACACGTGTCATATCCTGTCCAGTTCCTATCACCCTATCATGGTCTCACACTCCTGGTTCCAAACCAAGTTCCTTTGAATACTGTTAGTCCATCCTAAAATCCTTAGTGGGAGTAAGCAGTCCCCCCCAAAATTGTTGCATGATGTAAATTAGATAAAAGTCTGAGTAAAACGCTGCCTAATTTCTACTGTATCTTGTTTTAGGCTTGATAATCTTTGAATTACCCTTGTTTGATCGTATTCAAAAGTATTTATCACCCAATGTAAGGAATCATGAAGTTAAGCTACTCAACTGTGCTGGGCCCGGTTTCCCAAAAGCCTCTTAAGTCTAAGTTCATCTTTAGAACAATCTTAAGTCTAAAGTTCATCTTTAGAACCATAGGATCCTATGGTTCTAAGATGAATTTAGCCTTAAGATGCTTTTGGGAAACCTGGAATTGTATTTTAGTTATATGAGTGCCCCCTGGTGTTGATACACGAAACTACAGTTAATTTCCCCCAGTAGAATGTCCTGAGCAGTCCCCACTTTGGACTCACCATCCTCATCTTCATTCCTAGAGGAGCATGTTTTTGACAAAAAGCATCTTCACACTATATAAACAAATATTTGAATACAGAATGAATACATCCATGGTTGAGGGCTTCTAAGATCTAGTAATATAAACTCCCCACAATATTTTCAAAAGCAGAAACATTTAACACTGCCACACGTAGTGGTCATTTCAATAAACACTGAAAATCCTTCTTCCTCTGTCGGCCCCAACTACCATGAAAAATAGAAAAGCAGCAATCTTCAGAGGGACTGTCAAAGTCTCCAGGGGATATTAATCTGTTCCCTTCCCTTCTAGTGAGGTGCAGGTGCTGCGGAGAGCAGGTCTGGGGAGGAGGTGTAATCCTATGGTACCTGACAGAGCACTTTCCCACAGAGACAATAAACCCTATCCATCACCTCCACCCACCTCCACCAGCGAACACCACGGCATGGAAAGATGACAAATTACATTGATTTACTTTTGGAACACAGCTACCGCTGCGCTGAGGTTCATTGCTCCTCACTTCAAAGTGATTATTTTGTTTGCGGGAGGACCAGTGGAGCGGTGTGTGTGTGTGTGTGTGTGACAAATGCTCTTCATCTTATTGGTGAGCTGGCTTGATCAAAGCAGCCCACTCCCCGGAACTGTCAGTGCCCAGCCTTCCATAGGCAGCCCAGCTCAGCCTGCATTCAGGGAGACAGTAAATTACTTTTTCTTTCTTCAGAGGCCAGGCAGACAATAATTGTGCTGTGATGGTCTGTCAGACTAATGAAAATACCTAGAGGGGAGTCACAGGCATTTTAATAACTTCATTATGTTTCATTCATTCATTAGATTAAAACCTTCTCCGCTCTGAGTAGTTAAAAAAAAAAAATCCCCACCCAGTACAGCTATTGTTAGGCCTATTGAGCTGTCACCTGTCTTTTTGGGCTCTACATGAGCAGAGAGTATGTTTCAGTAATGTTTGACGATACTTGAAAGACGATCAAGAAATGTACAGGTCAGTTAGGATCACCACTTTATTTTAAGAATGTGAAATGCCAGAGTAATAGTAGAGAGAATTATTTATTTCAGCTTTTATTTCTTTCATCGCATTCCCAGTGGGTCAGAAGATTAAATATACTCAATTAGTATTTGGTAGCTTTGACTTTAAATTGTTTAACTTGGGTCAAACTTTTCGGGTAGCCTTCCACAAGCTTCCCACAATAAGTTGGGTGAATTTTGTCCCATTCCTCCTGACAGAGCTGGTGTAACTGAGTCAGGTTTGTAGAACTCCATGCTCACACACACTTTTTCAGTTCTGCCCACAAATTGTCCATAGGATTGAGGTCAGGGCTTTAAGATGGCCACTCCAAGACCTTGACTTTGTTGTCCTTAAGCCATTTTGCCACAACTTTTGAAGTATGCTTGGGGTCATTGTCCATTTGGAAGACCCATTTGCGACCAAGCTTTAACTTCCTGACTGATGTCTTGAGATGTTGCTTCAATATATCCACATAATTTTCCTTCCTCGTGATACTATCTACAGTGGGGCAAAAAAGTATTTAGTCAGCCACCAATTGTGCAAGTTCACCCACTTAAAAAGATGAGAGAGGCCTGTAATTTTCATCATAGGTACACTTCAACTATGACAGACAAAATGAGAAAAAAAATCCAGAAAATCACATTGTAGGATTTTTTATGAATTTATTTGCAAGTACGATCTTCGGCCCCATGTGCAGTTGCAAACCATAGTCTGGCTTTTTTATTGCGGTTTTTGAGCAGTAGCTTCTACCTTGCTGAGCGGCCTTTCAGGTTATGTCGATATAGGACTCGTTTTACTGTGGATATAGATACTTTTGTAACTGTTTCCTCCAGCATCTTCACAAGGTCCTTTGCTGTTGTTCTGGGATTGATTTGCACTTTTTGACAGAACGCGTCTCCTTCCTGAGCGGTACGACGGCTGCGTTGTCCCATGGTGTTTATACTTGTGTACTATTGTTTGTACAGATGAATGTGGTACCTTCAGGCGTTTGGAAATTGCTCCCAAGGATGAACCAGACTTGTGGAGGTCTACAATTTTTTTGCTGATGTCTTGGCTGATTTGTTTTGATTTTCCCATGATGTCAAGCAAAGAGGCACTGAGTTTGAAGGTAGGCCTTGAAATACATCCACAGGTACACCTCCAATTGAATCAAATGATGTCAATTAGCTTATCAGAAACTTCTAAAGCCATGAAATCATTTTCTGGAATTTTCCAAGCTGTTTAAAGGCACAGTCAACTTAGCGTATGTAAACTTCTGACCCACAGGAATTGTGATACAGTGAATTATAATTGAAATAATCTGTTTGTAAACAATTGTTGGAATAATTACTTGTGTTATGCACATAGTAGATGTCCTAACTGACTTGCCAAAACTATAGTTTGTTAACAAGACATTTGTGGAGTGGTTGAGAAACAAGTTTTAATGACTCCAACCTATGTGTATGTAACCCTCCGACCTCAACTGTATATGCACATTGTTTGTACAATAGTTACTCCCAAAATGTGATTTGAGTTCTAGGTTAGTTTATCTTTGCAAACTGTGTGTACAAGTGAGACATGAATCTATCTATAATGGTTGCCTGGCTATTTTACACCCAGTAGGTCTATATACAGTGCCTTGCGAAAGTATTCGGCCCCCTTGAACTTTGCGACCTTTTGCCACATTTCAGGCTTCAAACATAAAGATATAAAACTGTATTTTTTTGTGAAGAATCAACAACAAGCGGGACACAATCATGAAGTGGAACGACATTTATTGGATATTTCAAACTTTTTTAACAAATCAAAAACTGAAAAATTGGGCATGCAAAATTATTCAGTCCCCTTAAGTTAATACTTTGTAGCGCCACCTTTTGCTGCGATTACAGCTGTAAGTCGCTTGGGGTATGTCTCTATCAGTTTTGCACATCGAGAGACTGAATTTTTTTCCCATTCCTCCTTGCAAAACAGCTCGAGCTCAGTGAGGTTGGATGGAGAGCATTTGTGAACAGCAGTTTTCAGTTCTTTCCACAGATTCTCGATTGGATTCAGGTCTGGACTTTGACTTGGCCATTCTAACACCTGGATATGTTTATTTTTGAACCATTCCATTGTAGATTTTGCTTTATGTTTTGGATCATTGTCTTGTTGGAAGACCAATCTCTGTCCCAGTCTCAGGTCTTTTGCAGACTCCATCAGGTTTTCTTCCAGAATGGTCCTGTATTTGGCTCCATCCATCTTCCCATTCATTTTAACCATCTTCCCTGTCCCTGCTGAAGAAAAGCAGGCCCAAACCATGATGCTGCCACCACCATGTTTGACAGTGGGGATGGTGTGTTCAGCTGTGTTGCTTTTACGCCAAACATAACGTTTTGCTTTGTTGCCAAAAAGTTCAATTTTGGTTTCATCTGACCAGAGCACCTTCTTCCACATGTTTGGTGTGTCTCCCAGGTGGCTTGTGGCAAACTTTAAACGACACTTTTTATGGATATCTTTAAGAAATGGCTTTCTTCTTGCCACTCTTCCATAAAGGCCAGATTTGTGCAATATACGACTGATTGTTGTCCTATGGACAGAGTCTCCCACCTCAGCTGTAGATCTCTGCAGTTCATCCAGAGTGATCATGGGCCTCTTGGCTGCATCTCTGATCAGTCTTCTCCTTGTATGAGCTGAAAGTTTAGAGGTACGGCCAGGTCTTGGTAGATTTGCAGTGGTCTGATACTCCTTCCATTTCAATATTATCGCTTGCACAGTGCTCCTTGGGATGTTTAAAGCTTGGGAAATCTTTTTGTATCCAAATCCGGCTTTAAACTTCTTCACAACAGTATCTCGGACCTGCCTGGTGTGTTCCTTGTTCTTCATGATGCTCTCTGCGCTTTTAACGGACCTCTGAGACTATCACAGTGCAGGTGCATTTATACGGAGACTTGATTACACACAGGTGGATTGTATTTATCATCATTAGTCATTTAGGTCAACATTGGATCATTCAGAGATCCTCACTGAACTTCCGGAGAGAGTTTGCTGCACTGAAAGTAAAGGGGCTGAATAATTTTGCACGCCCAATTTTTCAGTTTTTGATTTGTTAAAAAAGTTTGAACTATCCAATAAATGTCGTTCCAATTCATGATTGTGTCCCACTTGTTGTTGATTCTTCACAAAAAAATACAGTTTTATATCTTTATGTTTGAAGCCTGAAATGTGGCAAAAGGTCGCAAAGTTCAAGGGGGCCAAATACTTTCGCAAGGCACTGTATGCTAATGGAACTGTGCTGAGACCTGTCATCTTGTGCTTTGGATGAACAGAACACATAATGTTCCAGTAACACAACTGTGTTGGAGAATAAACCTTGAGTACCATAGCAACATACCTGCATATTGATTCCCAATGGACTCTGCAGAATAACACCTATTCATATGCTAATCACCCGTGAAGCTGTTTCAATCTAAATTGAGAAAAAAAAAATCGAACAAAAAATGAAGTATGAAAATGTGAAATCTTTGCTTATAATTGTATGAAAAGAGATGGCTGGTGTCCATGCTAAAGGCAAGCTTTTCACACTCATTTATTTTTTGCAATCTGTTTATAAGTGTGTCCGTGAGACAGTCCCAATTATTTCAACTTTGTCATCATCGTTAGCTAGCAATAACATCTAAAAAAAATATATACGGGACATTTTACAAACATATCAGCCATCTTTGAACCCACCCACTCATGTTCACATGATGTGTATCAACCAGACCCATTTCCCCATGAGCAAGATTTCACCACACACACACACACACACACACACACACACACACACACACACACACACACACACACACACACACACACACACACACACACACACACACACACACACACACACACACACACACACACACACACACACAAGCATATATCAACATCTGCATGGTCAAACAACACACTAAATCTGACTCAGTCCCTAGGATAAACGATCTGATTCGTCATTATCAGCAAACAAAGCCTGCAGTGTAGCACTGTTAGCCCCATCTCTCAGTCAGTCAGGCCGGCTGGGATGACTGGATGTCTGGCCCACATTTCTCCGTAGGCTGCAGTACCCGACCAGACACTCTAGAGGGCAATGCCACTCACAGGTTTAGGCCCGGACCTACCGCAACATCTCCCTAAGGCCTTCTATTACACGGAGAGAGAGGAAAAACAGGCTGTCTTCCTCTTCCTAGTTACTGCAGGATGGGACCCCTGCCAGCCTCCTCTCAAATATTACACACGCAGAGAGGAATGAGTGAAAACCCAATGGAGCAAAATACAGGCCACAAACATTCAGACCTGGCATGTGCCATTTCATTCCTGGCCTTGGAGAGTGGAAGTGGAAGTGTTTTATTTCCTTCCGTAGGCCTAAATAATAGAACCTGCAACATTTCACAGTGGCAGTCAATTTGTCTGGTTGCATCAAACAATGATAGATGCAACTCAAAAAGAGAGAAAAGATATAGAAGGCCATAAAGCACTGCTTTTGATAAATCTGCCAAGCGCATATATACTGTGATGTGAAAATGTATATTTTAAAAGAAAAATAAGCCAAGGTGAAGGAAAGACCCTAAAATACGCACAAGATTGTCTCTTTAAATGCTATTGTCAAAGACGACAGGCAGGTGTCAAAGGTTAACAAAGGAGATGTAGATACAGACGGCCTTCATCTCTCCGGTCCCCAAGGCATTATGGGGGAGTTATCCATGTCAGACAGATGCAAGCGGGTGGGTGTGGGTGTGGGAGAGCCGTGCTATCCTTGTGTGATCCTCGTGTGATTGAAACGTCCACTCTACCCCAACAGCACACACCCACACAGCACATCAAAAGCTGTCCGTCTCTTCATGCCCTTAGCTGTAAATCAAACACGTCCTCCAGCTCCCGGATCTATACCGTGGGATTCACACCCCAACCCCCAGCCTCCCATTTCTGACACATAATGAAAAATAGATATTTCAAAGTCACTCCTGTCTAATCTTTTTTCCAACGTCTCAGGAGAGACTCGGAGACAGGGTCAAGGTTGAGGTGAAAGCAACTAGGCACAGAGATGTCGATGAAATAATGATTTGAGTTTCTAATTCTGAATCATCAATCATGTTTGGTCAGATATGTCTTGTTTGTTTTTACATTCAGTCTTTAGAGGGTGTAACAACAAAATAACAAAACAGCAGCAGAATGGGGGAAATTGCAAATGAAACGGCCGGGCACTCACACCCATAACAATCTAGTGTTGTATACACTTCTATTTCCTGCATCAAATATTCAAGAGCAGATTAAATCAGAGGAGTCCCTTCCCTGGAGTGACTCCTCCCTCCCCTGTGATTTCTGGGACTATGGCTACAAAGTGACCATGCTGGTTATATGCACCGATATGATGATTGTAGATGCCCTATGACAATATGCTCACATATATGTCCGAGTATGCACACAAGCATAATAGCATGTGCATGTCATGAGAGTACCTCGAAAAACAAGGCACTGAACTGGATGTGAGCCAGCTCACCTGCTCGCTTGAGGACAGTAAAGAGTTAACCATGTCCTTATCTGTAGAAACAAGCACACCGTTGAGGAGTATGCTTACGCTGCGAGAACCCCTCAGCCCTGTTTAGCAGTCAGCCTCAGAGCGGGGAGTACGAGGCAGGGCAGTAGAACGGCGAGACATCCGCTGCCTGCCATCTTGTCAATATTTGCTGTAATAATTGCCAGGTGCCGTATTATCCTCCAAATCCCCCTGTAATAATCAGAGTTCCTCAAATAAGAAGCCGTAGTTTGCGAGCAATTTCAGTTTTTACTTCAAACAGGCTGTACTTTTCCACGCCTCATTTTTCGAGGTGTGAGACAGAATTCCTTTTCGTAGAAGTTTAGTTTTCTATGAGATGTGTTCAGGGTCTCCAAAAGAACACACAGGCAGGGGGAAGTGTACTGTAGTAGCCACCGCATAGCTTCAGGGTCGTCACTGCTAACGTCCAGGATACAGCTCACATACTGCAAAGCAAAGAAAACATGTCCCCTTGATGAAGAGATGTTCCCCTCCTGCCCTACCATGCAGGTTTTAGAGCATGGCCTGAAGGAAATGACCAGCAGCTCCCCAAACGACCACGAGATGACTTGTCTGCCGGTACAGTCTATGGCTGAGATGTCATTTGGTGGAAGGTGTGCTTTGCCTTACTTCAAAAGGGGAGTGAACTTAGTGCCAAAAACAGATCTCACACGAGAGTCATTACTTATGTATTTCACACTTTAAAATACACACTTTGATTCTGCAAAAAAATTTTTGTCTACTTTTTTCAAATTTCTGTCAAGTGACCACCGCTCCTTATGAAACTTCTCTGACTGAGAGCACGTTGCCTGAGGAGGAATGTGCCCGTTGCTCTCTGGGTGCAGCGGAGGCAGCTGCGGTGGAGCTTTAACCATTGATTTATTATTCCCCAGCACATTCTACTGCTTTGTGTCAGTACACCATTTTGTTTTTGCCCCGGAGCGCTGAGCCTGATCTCAAAAGGAGACGTGTCATAAAATACAGTAAACACAATGTTGAAATGATTACAAAATACCCACAAAACATGTGGCTTAGAGATTCATGAAACCGTCATTCACTTGCATGTGTTTTGAAAAGAGGCCAGACTCCACTAAACCCTACTGCTTTGGGTTGGCCAGCCAGTCTTTGTTTGCTTTTCACTTCACAGATTTATGTCATTCTAGTGCACAGCGATTTTGATGAATTATGCCTCCGTTACTCTCCTTGTGTAGAGAGAGGGGACACACTTTCCCCGTCTGTTTCTTCTCCCAAACAGAACATCCATACACCTCTTATAATGGGAACTGACATTGAAATGCTCGGATGTTAGTCATAAGGTATCTCCATGCAATACATCACATTCCACATTCAAATGTCTCTGTACTTCCTAGTTTCACCATGCAAGGCATTCTTTAAAAAAGAAAGAAAAGAGTGTTCCTGTCCAATGTTAGTGACATTAAATAAAGTGTGCTTGGAGTGAGTGGCCTGGGTATAGGCTTGAATCCCAAATGTCTTCTCATTCTTTATCTACTGTAGTGTGCTTCTTTAAACCAGGGCCTAACCAGGAATAGGGTGCCATTTGGGACACAGCCATGTTATGCAGAATGGACCAGATCAGAGGGTGCTAGCTGTGTCAGCTGTGTCAGGTGCGGTCCAGCCAGCAGGACTTAAACAAACACAGCTGTTGGTTATTATAACGCCGCTGTCTCTAGACAAACATCACCGTTAAAATGCATCTGATGGGCATTCTATTAATTAAGCAAATATTCACCCCAAGTTATTTCTGCAATGTATTTTTTTTTTAAAGATTTATGTTTATTCACATTCTAGGCATTCCACCCCTTTCTCTTCTGTCTTCACTCACGTCAACCTGACATTGTGCACCCAGTATCTTTTGCTGTCGCTGACGATTAATCCCACAAAAATGACGGCGGGGCTACCTGAACCTATATGTAATAAAGCCATGCCCAACTAGAAAATGACATTAGAGCAGCAGTCAGATACAGAGTTTCCAAAAAGTTGCACTTGTGATTAGCCGGTGTGAAGGACTCCTGCTCCACTAATTCCTTGGCTCACTGGCCTTTTAATGGGATTAAACTACTACCACAGCCAGATAAACTGGATTCCCATATCACTCCTGGCAGGAGGGCCTAGGTTATTATCACTGGAGGAGCTACCGAGTGGAGGAGAAGAGAGGGAGCGAGGGATGGAGGAAGGGAGAGGAGGAGAGAATTAAAGATGGGAGGTGATTAGGCTAGATTAGGGCCCCTGGTGTCCACATCTCAGCTCTAATCAGTCCACAAGGAGAGAAAGTACGAAGAGAGAGAGAGAAGAGGAGAGAGGGTGGGAGGGAGGGAGGGGATGATGAGTCCAAAAAGCAGTGGTGCCCCACCGAGAGGAAAGAGAAGTATCTACAGTAGTCAGTCCCCTATGAAATGGACTGAAGAATGGCAGTGGAGCTGTACTGTGGAAGTAGTGCCTTTGTAGGACATCATTGCTATGATAAGCTTCAGACAGGTTCAACTACCGTACTACTTGAACAGAAGCATTTACAACTAACTGATAAAGGTGCTGTCTGGAACCTAAAAAGGTTCTTCGGCTGTCCCCGTAGGAGAACCCTTTCAATAACCTGTTTAGGTTCGAGGTAGAACCCTATTGAGTTCCATGTACAACCCTTTTCCCAAAGGGTTCTTCATGGTACCCAAAACAATTCTACCTGAAACCAAAAAGGGTTCTACCTCGAACCTAAACGGGTTATTGAAAGGGTTCTCCTATGGCGGAAGACTAAGATAATGCTAAATGTATCCGTTATTTTACCAGGTAAGTTGACTGAGAACACGTTCTCATTTGCGGCAACGACCTGGGGAATAGTTACAGGGGAGAGGGGGGGGATGAATGAGCCAATTGTAAACTGGGGATTATTAGGTGACCGTGATGGTTTGAGGGCCAGATTGGGAATTTAGCCAGGACACCGGGGTTAACACCCCTACTCTTACGATAAGTGCCATGGGATCTTTAATGACCTCAGAGAGTCAGGACACCCGTTTAACGTCCCATCCGAAAGACGGCACCCTACACAGGGCAGTGTCCCCTATCACTGCCAAGGGGAATTGGGACATTTTTTATTTTTTTAGACCAGAGAAAAGAGGGCCTCCTACTGGCCCTCCAACACCACTTCCAGCCGCATCTGGTCTCCCATCCAGGAAGTGACCAGGACCAACCCTGCTTAGCTTCAGAAGCAAGCCAGCAGTGGTATGCAGGGTGGTAATGCTATGAATCTAGTGTCTAGACCACAGTATGACACAAGGGGATGGATAGCAGGCTATACAATGATACCCTTCTGCTCCTATAATGCTACAGCACAATCACTTTCGCATGATACAGTATCAGCCTGATGATCCCCTTTAATGATCCTCTTTCAGGGCTCTTGGCAGTAGAGCGCTTCTCCCATAGAATGAAAGAGATCATATTCTCTGGCTTCGCCCCCCCTCCCTCCTTCCCACGTCCTTCAGCAGTGTGTGTTTTGTAGCAGTGTGTATTGTAGTACACAATATACAGTAAGTGGCAGTTGGTGCCGACCCCCCTTGGAGCAGTGTAGTAGGAGTGGTGATGGGTGATGCCAGACCCCACGTGAATAATAGGAACCCTGTACGATGGCCCAGCTGCTCCTGGTTGGCCTCTGCACAGCCAAAGGCGAACAGCGGGGCCTCTTACAGTCGACGTTCCACACAGATAACACACTCTGCTCTGCCACTGGCCAGTTATAGGCCAGTACAGGCACGCAGCCAATCATAGCAGAGCATGGCATGTGGCGATATCTCAGGCCTCTGCCCATCTGCTTCCTGGCCTATGTGACCTTGGAGGTGACCTCTCTTGACGGATGTGACAGACTAGACCTGGGATGAAGTCAGGATGATGTCTGAGTGCAGGACTGACCCCTGGTTAACACACAACCTGCATTCAGAGGGAATATCTGAAACGTGGACTTGTATGACGGTTATTGCATGACATCGTCTTTTTTTCCCCACAACGGCATGCGTGTCAGAACTATTTGTACAACACAACAAGTTATTGTTGTAACACACCACTAACTCACACCTGTTTGGATCTCCTTCTCCTTCCTCTGATGGAAAATCAGAGGCGTGTACCTCAGACAGGTTTTCCAAACAGAAACCGAAAGAGACACTTCTGGTAATGAGACGCATGACACCGGCTGACAGTCAAAAGACAGCTATCGACCGGGTGTAATAAAACTGCCAGGAGCTTCACTACTCCCCTGTCAAGATGTGAACGGCGCAGAGCAGACTGACAGAGAGACAGTCCCCACTTCATTTCCCCTGCGTATCAGGCAGCCGTAGTGTGCATAGAGCAAATCGACAGGACGTCAACTGATACGTCAAGTAAACACTGAGCGAAGGTGACAAACTGTCAAAAAGCAGAGAGCGGTGCTCTGGGAGAGGCCGTAGCTGAGGTCGGAATGCTTACCAAACACATAGATAGACCACAGAGCAGAAACATAGCTCACACAGGTGGGGTGGGTGGGACGAGAAGTGCATCCGGTCATTCCCTTGATATGATATGTTTAACCCATGGTGCACAGGGGAATTGCCTGGTGGGATCTGGAATGTGGGTGGTTGAGAGGAAGCAGGGGCACCGCTAGAGACAAGTATTTCCCCTGGGCTCAGGTCTGGAGGGTGGTGCGATCAAATCAAATCAAATCAAATGTATTTATATAGCCCTTCGTACATCAGCTGATATCTCAAAGTGCTGTACAGAAACCCAGCCTAAAACCCCAAACAGCAAGCAATGCAGGTGTTGAAGCACGTTGGCTAGAAAAAACTCCCTAGAAAGGCCAAAACATAGGAAGAAACCTAGAGAGGAACCAGGCTATGAGGCGTGGCCAGTCCTCTTCTGGCTGTGCCGGGTGGAGATTATAACAGAACATGGCCAAGATGTTCAAATGTTCATAAATGACCAGCATGGTCAAATAATAATAATCACAGTAGTTGTCGAGGGTGCAGCAAGTCAGCACCTCAGGAGTAAATGTCAGTTGACTTTTCTTAGCCCATCATTAAAAGTATCTCTACCACTCCTGCTGTCTCTAGAGAGTTGAAAACAGCACGTCTGGGACAGGTAGCACGTCCAGTGAACAGGTCAGGGTTCCATTGCCGCAGGCAGAACAGTTGAAACTGGAGCAGCAGCACGGCCAGGTGGACTGGGGACAGCAAGGAGTCATCATGCCATGTAGTCCTGAGGCATGGTCCTAGGGCTCAGGTCCTCCGAGAGAAAGAAAGAAAGAGAGAAAGAGATAATTAGAGAGAGCATACTTAAATTCACACATGACACCGGATAAGACAGGAGAAGTACTCCAGATATAACAAACTGACCCTAGCCCCCCGACACATAAACTACTGCAGCATAAATACTGGAGGCTGAGACAGGAGGGGTCAGGAGACACTGTGGCCCCATCCGATGATACCCCCGGACAGGGTCAAACAGGAAGGATATAACCCCACCCACTTTGCCAAAGCACAGACCCCACACCACTAGAGGGATATCTTCAACCACCAACTTACCATCCTGAGACAAGGCCGAGTATAGCCCACAAAGATCTCTGCCACGGCACAACCCAAGGGCGGGCGCCAACCCAGACAGGAAGATCACATCAGTGACTCAACCCACTCAAGTGACGCACCCCTCCCAGGGATCACATCCCTGAGAGGAACATAGGCAATGTTTGGGTAGGGGTGGATGAAGGAAGTGGATGGAGTGATAGGTTAATGATGTAAGGAGAGTGGGTGGTGGTTGGGGGTGGATGGTATAGAAGGGGGGTAGTGACTGTAGCTTGGGTGGTTCAGTCGACACACTGACCAGCAGCTAAAGGTGGAGCTGGACGTGGAGCTGGAGGTGGAGTTGGAGGTGGAGGTGGAGGTGGAGCCAGAGCTGGAGGTAGGGCCAGAGCTGGAGGTAGGGCCAGAGCTGGAGGTGGAGGGGAAGCCAGAGCTGGAGGTAGGGCCAGAGCTGGAGGTGGAGCCAGAGCTGGAGGTAGAGCCAGAGCTGGAGGTAGGGCCAGAGCTGGAGGTGGAGGTGGTGCTGGAGGTGGGGGTGGACCAGTACCACACCACACCACACTGTTGTGGCTCCACTCTCAGGAAGTCAGCTCACTCTGTCCCCACATTCCTCCAACAAAATATTTCCAGAGCTGGGAGAGAAGGAAGGGAAAATAAACGTTTTATGATATATCATACTGGAGGTAGAGAAAAAAATAAAACACACACAAGATGATATTACGGTCAATTTACTGTTCTCACAGTCTTCACAAGTTCGGGCCAGAACACTATACAGTATGTCCATTCAGAGTTTCCTCAATCTTTCCCAGGTTTCACTGTGTCACTGCTCTGAGGTGTATTCCAACTGATCTTTATCCATTCATCCATTCATCCATCCTTCATCCACCAGCCTGGTGAGACGACTGTGCATGGGTGCATTCTGTTCAGGGCCCTGACACTAACAACGATTAGTGTGTTTGTCTACAACTAGGAATACGACACATACCTGTAGCTTATATGACTCCTTTGCACATTTTTTACCTAACAATACTTTCTATTGGTTAATTACCTGGTCATGTGACTTGAGCTGTATGTATTTAAACCTCCCTGTTTTGTGTTTCTTGGCGGCCGCCCACAGGAAGTGATGCGGTCTGGAGGTGTGGTTGAGAAGAGCATGTAATAGTGGCAATGGGTCAGAGCATATGGCTAAAATGGAGATAGTATGATCAAATAGAATGTATGATGAAATGGTTGCCTGCCTGCTGGACTGTGCCACATTTTGTTTGTTTTGTGTTACTTTGTTCTGTTGTATTTTAAATAACTTGGTTTGTAAAGCTAAAAGTATAAGAAAATGATACAAAGTATCAAATATATTATTATTTTTCACCACCTTTTTTCTCTCCAATTGGTAGTTACAGTCTTGTCTCATCGCTGCAACTCCGTACGGAATCGGGAGAGGCGAAGGCCTAGAGCCGTGCGTCCTCCGAAACACAACCCATCCAAGCCGCACTGCTTCTTAACACAATGCCAACTTAACCCGGAAGCCAGCCACACCAATGTGTCGGAGGAAACACGGTACACCTGGCTACTGTGTCAGCGTGCACTGCGCCCGGCCCGCCACAAGAGTCACTAGAGTGCGATTCCCCTAATCCGGACGACGCTGGGCCAATTGTGCGCCGCCCCATCGGTCTCTCGGTCGCGGCCGGCTGTGACTCGAGCCCAGAATCGCTAGTGGCACAGCTAGCGATGCAATGCCTCAGACCACTGTGCCACCTCGGAGGCCCGGAAATAATTTATGGAACTTAACCGAGAACGAGCATGAACTTTGATTTCAACATGTGGAGAACCATGCCTTAAGGAAATAAGGTTCTCTGGTTCACTATGCCTGCTCAACCCATACCTAGAACTTGTCACTTCCCACCCTGTGACATTTACACAATGTGACTTTGTGGCATTTACACAATGTGACTTTGTGACATTTTAATAGTTTATAGTTTAGGATGGTATAGAGTCACACTGCATAATCACAGACAACAACTCAGTAAACATGCAGTTATGATTATATAATTATGATGTCCCTTATTTGTTAAAAGCCACCATTTACTTTATAGTTTGACCGTGCAACCAATATGATAAACAATTTACTGTGTCGTGGTATTGCTGTGTAAATGTGTACGCTAGAAAATTACCCGGCAACCGGCTGATGGTGGAGTAGTGTTTCTGAGGTCTGTTGGCCACATCAGCTGTGCATTGCTGGGAATGTGCTGCTGTAACTTAACCCATGGCAGGCAGGCAGACCAGCACTATGAAAGGATATATTCACCACTGTCCCACCACTTGAGGGATACATTCAGGTGACTGCCAAAATATCGGAAACACCAACATAGTGCCATAATAGGGCATTGGGCCACCACGAGCCAGAACAGCTTTAATGCACCTTGGCATAGATTCTACATTTGTCTGGAACTCTATTGGAGGGATGTGACACCAATATGCTTCCACGAGAAATTCCACAATTTGGTGTTTTGTTGATGATGGGGGAACATGCTGTCTCAGGTGCCACTCTAGAATCTCCTATAAGCGTTTGAGATCTGGTGACTGAAACAGCCATGGCATATGGTTTACATTGTTTTCATGCTCATCAAACCATTTAGTGACCACTCGTGCCTTGTGGATGGGGGCATTGTCATCCTATGGGGGCATAGCCATAGTAGCCAAAATAATTGCCGGCCAAGCATTTTTATACATGACCCTAAGCATGATGGGATGTTAATTGCTTAATTAACTCGGGACCACACCTGTGTGTAAGCACCTGCTTTTAATATACTTTATATCCCTCGTTTACTCAAGTGTTTCCGTTATTTTGGCCGTTACAAAATTCTAAACTTTTATTTGGGTTGGTTTTAAAAGGTGATGTCCAAATCAAGACAGGGCCTAGGATATGTGGTTTCATCTGACCATATACAACATTCTGTTTTACTCTGGTATTTGTGGAATTGGGACAGCTGCAGTCCTTATATTTAATTACAAAATGCATCAAAATAAACACCACATTCCAAAGACACAGGTTGATTTTTGCCTAGGTTAGATGCAATGCTTCCTCAGCACTCAGCAGGAGTAGCACACACACATGATGTGTTACTCTGGAGCCAGAATAATGCAATGCACAACACATTCACTTCACTTTGTCCAATTGTATCTCTTTTCGCTGTAGACAGGAACAATTGATGTAAAACCTTGAAAGTGTGACAAGTTTTCCCAGCATGCCCATGGACCTTACTATGCACACTCCCAGTTCTACACCAAGGTCCATAGAGTTCTATTAGTCCATCTCTAATATGTAACAAAGCAGTTGGATGGAATTGAATGCAGTAGTTGGATGACTTGATGTTTTGTTTTGGACCATGTCAGATGAGAGAAGCTAAGTGGTCTTTATCAGGCAGAATAACAGTGCCAGCCCAGTACAGGGTTTATATGGGAGACTGTGTGTGATTCCTAAATGATACCCTACATAGGAAATAGGGTGCCATTTGGGATGCAGTTGTGGTCTTATCACCCAGAATACAAGCGCCAGCCAGCGCGCCAAGTACGGGGTGCTTTGTATGGGAGCCCCTCTCTAGGGCAGCATTTCCCAAACTCGGTCCCGGGGACACCAAGGGGTGCGGATTTTGGTTTTTGCGCTAGCGGTACACAGCTGATTCAAATAATGGACTCTTCATTAGTCTTTTTATTATTTGAATCAGCTGTATGGTGCTTGGTCAAAAAGCAAAATGTGCACCCCTTGGTGTCCCCGGGACCGAGTTTGGGAAATGCTGCTCTATGGGGAGGCCCCAGTGCTCCGAGCTCTCTGAACAGAAACCTCATAAACACCAGGGACCAATTAAGCTCTATTTTCTGGGCTGTGCCAGGGCTGTTTTGATCCAAAGTGAATCGAACACCCTGCTGAGGCAACAATTTTCTCCTCTCAGAAAAATGTGCCCGGTCAATTATCTAACCACTCCTTAACCATTCAGTGTTTTACCTAGCAATTGAAGTCAAAACAACCGGTAAACAAGTTTCAGTTTTCGCCAGAATGTTGTCAACATGCCGTTGGAGTGTCATGGCGTTTAGATCGTCCTGTACATTTACCCACCGCCCTGAACCCTCTCCTCTCTCTTCTGTGTTGTTGAGTTTGAACATCCTCGTAATGGAAGGGAAACATGGGCTGGGAGAGATCAATATCCATTCTGTTATTATTGCCTCTGTGGCTTAGAGACGCTCGGGGAGCATGGCCAGAGGCAGCAGGCAGCATGTCACTTGAAAGACCAGAGAGGAGAATCCTGTCTGAGAAAGACAGTAACAAAACCGGATTGACAGACAATGCACTATAACTCAACGTCGATGCATAGTAACGGAGTGTTGAGGGATGACGTGAGGATGATGTTGATGACGATGCTGCTGCTGCTGATAATCATCATTATTGAATAGTGTTGCCTGCCCAATACATAATGCATGTTACTAAATGCTGTGATCTATGGAATGTCTTGAGGATGTGTGCTAGTTAGTACGCCTGCATGAATGCCCGACAACATACATCTTTGTCATCTTAGTCTTTTACCCTTACCCTTGATAAATGTACTCCTAGGTGAAAGAGGAAAAGTTTACCCATTTTGCCACCGATTCTTAACAGGGAAAATGTGAGCTTCCTCTAGCCTCTAGCTGTTACCATGTTAGTCATGGCTGCTGACCGGTAGTGTCATACCCCCCACTGTCTGTGCTGGAGTCACACCCCCCATTGTGTGCTGCTGTCCACACTGACCAGACAGTCTCCTTTCAGCAGCCCCGGTGTCTGAGCAGACTGCCCTTAGTCGGGATACAGTCACTGTGCTAGAGCAGTGAGGACTGGCTAGCAGTTGCAGTATCAACTCTACTCTTGTGTTTTAGTCAATGCATTTTTGGATTGGCTACTGCTTGATCATACAGTATTGTACTCATTGAATGTATTACATTCACAACTCCAACACAACTCCAACAGTGCTTGATTCCAAGCGGAGAGTCAATATCTCCTGCTCATCCCACTGTTTTCTCCCAAATCACTAGGGCGCATTAATCTCTGTCGTCAGAAACAACCTCTGTAATCTATCGGCACTAAGATATGCAGGGACAGGATTGTAAAACAGGGATGTTAGGCCATTACTTCTCTGTGTCTCTGTGTTTGCCCCATGGTCATGGTGTTGCCTAAAGGTCTTCCACACCCCTGCTGACACTCAACACTCTGCTTCATCTCTCTGCTCCATCTCTCTGCTCCATCTCTAGATGGTTAAACAACTTCAATGTTTATTAGGGAAGTTGCTTTCTTCTCAATGGCTGGTACCGTGTTAGAAAGAAAAGTTTACCATTTGCTTCCTGTGTATGTCCCATTCCCACTGAGGATGTTGCACACTCACATATGCTATTGCAATTCGAGATGAAGCCCAATTGCATATTTTTTTGAAAAAACAAATAATAAGTGCACGTGCGCGAATGTGCACGCACACCAATGCAGACAAGCACACACAAGCATGCATAACATGCATCATGTTATGGGTATGCTTGTCATCTTCAAGGACTAGGGAGTTTGTTAGGATAAAAAGAGACGGAATAAAGCAAAGCACAGTCAAAATCCCAGAGGAAAACTTGGTTCAGGGTGCTTGACATCAGACACTGAGAGACAGATTCACCTTTCAGCAGGACAGTTACCTAAAACATATAGCCAAATTATCAAGGCACAAGGCGAGACCCAGATGCAGACACAGGAGGCAGATGGTTGGAGTCTTACAATGTTTAATAATCCAAAGGGGTCGGCAAGAGAATGGTCGTGGACAGGCAAAAGGTCAAAACCAGATCAGAGTCCAGGAGGTACAGAGTGGCAGACAGGCTCGTGGTCAAGGCAGGCAGAATGGTCAGGCAGGCGGGTACAGAGTCCAGAAACAGGCAGGGGTCAAAACCGGGAGGACTAGAGAAAGGAGAATAGCAAAAGGAGTACGGGAAAAAACATGCTGGTTGATTTGGCTAAACATACAAGACGAACTGGCACATAGAGACAGAAAACACAGGGATAAATACACTGGGGATAATAAGCGACATCTGGAGGGGGTGGAGACAATCAGAGGGACAGGTGAAACAGATCAGAGCGTGACAGACATATACACTGGAGTTGCTTACTAAGTTAACATTGAATGTTCCTAAGTGGCCTAGTTACAGTTTTGACTTCAATCGTCTTGAAAATCTATGGCAAGACTTGAAAATGACTGTCTGTCAATGACCAACAACCAACTTGAGAGAGCTTGAAGAATTTGTTAAGGAATAATGGGCAAATATTGTACAATCCAGGTGTGCAAAGCTCCAAGAGTCTTACCCAGAAAGACTCACAGCTGTAATCGCTAGCAACGGTGATTCTAACATGTATTGAACATGTATACTTATCTAATCAAGATGTATTAGTGTTTTATTTTCCATAATAAAAAAATTAAATACAAAAATGAATTGTTCTTCCACCTTCATATTCAGAGTATTTTGTGTAGATCGTTGACCAGAAAATGACAATTAAATCCATGTTAATCCCACTTTGTAACAATTTTTGGGGGGGGAAAGTTAAGGGGTGTGAATACTTTCTGAAGCCACTTTATGTCAGTTCAGTTATTTTAATTCCATCATTTTTTCCCTGTGACCTTTATGTGCACATTTTCTTCCAGAAATGTATCAGTTCAAGCTAGAACTGCATGATGTAGTAGGGAGTTGCAGTTTCCAACAAGCCAATATTTTCTTAATAGTTTAGCACAGAAAACATGGTAATGAACTACAATGACCATAATTCATTGCTCACCCTCTTGTCCGTCAGTGTTTTACACGTGCGATGTAAAAGAGACAGAAGAATGCGTGATGAGGGATCGAGAGCAATTGCTTCACAAAATACACGATGACCTAAGTGATGGATAGTGGGTATTCAGCAGTCATAAAAGTATGCCTTGTTTACTTTGAAGAACTAGTAGTGAATAGGGATTTTGTCAGACAGCACAGGCAGCAGCTCTATAGAGATGAGATGACTTGGAATGAAATAATAAAGTCATTAAATAAAACAAATGTGACATACACAACAACTGAAATATTTGACTAAGGTAAAGTAATGTGAATAAATGTCACAGTCACTACCATCATGGGACTTTATTAACTATTTTATTCTGTGTTGTTACATACTGAATTTAATGTAACAAAAAAAAAAAACATTTTTGAAAAACCGAAATCGAAAACCCAGATGATTTTTTAATGATCAAACCGAAACCAACCTCAAAGAGCACTAATCGCTCAGCACTATAAGTCATTTTACCTTCCACTCTCTTGCACTCAGACAAAGTGATTTGACATTTGATGTACAGGCTGAGTAGCTCAGCGGGATTGTGAAATTGTGTAGGGCAGGTTCCCATGAATCTAATGACTGTTGTCATCTGACATCTTTCAGGGGGCCCTGCATTGTTGTGCTTTCAACACCATCCCTCCAACAGTAGTCAACTAACAGAAAATGGCATCTGTGTAATGACCGGCTTCTTGGCTGTAATTTTCCAATCAATAGTCAAACTATTTAGTAATTGCTGTTTAGTGATATTTGGAGAATAAAAGGCCATTTCCTTTTTGACTGGCAGGTCAGAGCTTGTTATAAACAGGATCTCCAGTCGACCTGGGGCCAAAATGTCTCCCAGCACGCCAGGAAAATAGCAATCGCATAATATGCTGCTTCTCTCCGGATATGGGACCAAATCCTTACACTATACAATATTTCAGGAGAGCGAGAGAAAGGGAACATAAAATAGTAGATCAAGTTGGCTTATAGCCAAAGCCCAATAACCGACATTGGAGCATTGCTGCCAGGTTCGGTTTTTCTTTCAAACAGCCATGGTCGTGAATGTAGGAGGCACAGTAGTACAGATGGTGAATGGGGTCGGGGGCCCGGCCGTGTCTCGCCCGCTCCGCTCATTGTCAGGTCCTTTTCAGTGCTCCATGCACGGGCTTGGGCTCAACCACAGCCTCCCTGTGAAAAGAGCAAGGATTAAGACAGTTAGAGACAAAGACAAAGGGGACACGTTGCCTCCCTTTCCCCTTAGAGCACCCCCGGCCACACAATGACAGTGAACAATGGGATGATGTGTTCTTTCGGGCCTAGGCCGGATGTGTCATCCCGCACTACTGTGCAGAACTTCCTAGCATTGTGTGCGGCCCTCTGCCATTGTGCCCGGGCCATACTAACACCTTACAGATATTTCACAGTGGGTGAGCGCTTTCTTTCCGCCCAGGCTGCCTGGTGTTTCTCTGGCACCCAGGGCCAGGAAGCAGGGAGGACCCTGGACTCATGATCCAGCAGAGCCGACCACAGCCTGTTGGCCATCACCACTGCAGGTGATGTAGAGATCCTCTTCGGGGATCCTCTTTCTGGCAATCTGTCTGTCCATCCATATTTCCCTCCTCTATCTCTCTCTCTCTCTACCTCCTTTCACCTGTCACCTGTCACCTGGTCCCGTGTTGCTCAGTTGGTAGAGCATGGTTTGCAACACCAGGGTTGTGGGTTTGATTCCTATAGGGGACCAGTATGAAAATGTATACACTCACTCACTACTGTAAGTCACTCCGGATAAGAGTGTCTACTGTAAATGTTAAACACTATATATTTTTTTAAGAAACGTAAACGTTAAACCTGTCAGATGGCTTCAGGCCTCTCAGTGTTTCAGAACTAAAGTGTGAGATGACATGCAGATGTCTGTCATATTTTTTCACGGTCACAAAGCCTTGTCTGGGGAGATGTGACTGGAGGTCAGCTGAATAGGCGGCCAGAGGACAGAGGACCTGACTGACTGGCTGATTGTGGGAGAGCTGAGCAGAACAGAGTGGGAAAGAAAATGGCCCCAGGGGGCTAAGAAAGCAACAAAAAGAAATCTCCAATGTCATGGAGATTTCTGCTCTAATGAGTTGAGGCCATGGGCTATCAACTGGTTCCAAACTGCAGAGGGGGTGTTGTTCATTTGGTTAATTCAATTCTGGGTAATTTTGCAGCGGTAATGCTCAGAATGTGAACCGCTGTGAAACTGTCAGTGGGAAAAAAAATTCTCTGCACATTCTTGTTTGATTTGATTCCATGAAAGAGCTCAATGAACGTCTGAAGGATTAGATGATTTGTTGAGGTTGGTAAGCAGCATTTTTATATTGTCACACTGAAAGTTAAGTGTGGACATTTGTCAATATTTAACCTTTCCCTCGCCACACCTCCAGCAAAGTCAGTTGCACACCCAAAGCATGCCTTTTAAGTGCCCCTCTCTCCAAACAAAGGAAAAGTCCAAATTCCCAAACTAGACTCGTTGCCAAAATGGAACTATCCACTGGTTGAATCAACGTTGTTTCAAAATAATTGAAAACAAATTGTGACATGGAATACTTTGATAAAAGTCATAAACAGTACTGTTTTCATCTCATTTCAACCAGTGTTGTACATTAGGGTAAACCTTCAACTGAAATATATTTACTTGACTTGACTAATGATTTCTGCCTGAACAGTGACTCCTACTGGTATATGAGTGGTAATGCACTTCAGTGAGAACAAGTCTACCAACCAGATGCCTACCTCTATGTACACTGCTTTGCTTTATGTACGCTGTGTTCGATTCAGCTGAGCTATCATGTCAACACATTCAGACACTAATCAGCTTCCATCCTTATTTCTGTAGACTACCTAAATAACATTTATTAGTTGAAAGTAACTCCTCTAACTTGTCTAACACAAGCTGTATGTGACAGTAAATTCAGAGTGAGGTTGGATCAATGTAGGCTACATTGACATCTGATTTGACTAAAGGACATCATTTCAACGTGAAGCTAGGTGTACTATCATTCGCCCATGCTTGGTTGGATCTTAGGTCAACATTGGTCAACATTAGACCTATAAATAGGATGCAATATTCATGATATTATATACGCTTTTGCCTTTGGATATTGTCTTTTATATGATGGATGGTTGGTTGATTTCCAATTTAATCTGCAAGTTATTAATATGTTGGATTGAAGAAAAGGCTTGAATCAAATTTTATTTGAAGTGCATTTAAAGTTTGACTTGATTTAGTGCTATTCATTAACTTTACATTTTTTGGTTGAGATGGAGATGTGAATCCAACATATCAACATACATTTTTAGGCAAACTGGATATTGAATTTTGAACGCAACCAAATATCAACATTTGAAGGAGATGTATCTTCTGCTTGGATAGTATATTAAGAATAACATATATGAATGACAATATCCAAAATAAAAAATCTATTATTATGATCATCAATTAGCATCCTATTTATAGGGCTATACTAGTAGGAATTACTGTTCAGGCAGGAATCGTTGGACTGTGGCCACACATTTTATTTAAATATACCTCTTTATTTAGGTCAGGGGTTTTTCTAACAGGTGTCCACAAATTATTCTTTCATTTTTTATTTTATTACAAATATTTGTCGGGATTTTTTGAATGTGAGAAAGAGTTATTTTATGAATATCGCTAGCTGAAACAGAATACCATCGTGGATACCATTTTTATGTCTCTGTGTCCAATATGAAGAAAGTTAGAGGTAGTTTCACAAGCCAACGCTAACTAGCGTTAGCGGAGATACTGGAAGTCTACAGGAACAGTTAGTATGCTATGCTAGTTAGTATCATACTCTGGGGAAGTAGATACATTGCTTCATTGCCAAAATCTCGAACTATTCTTTTAATATGGAGGAAATTACAGTCATTGGAGCTAATTACAGTTTTTTTTTCCTGTATAGAAAATTCACAAGTGGACCGTTTAAGTCAAGTGTCAAACTCCACGGAGGGCCGAGTGTCTTCAAGTTTTTGCTCCTCCCTTGTACTTGATTGATGAATTAAGGTCACTAATTACTAAAGAACTCCCCTCATCTGGTTGTCTAGGTCTTAAATGAAAGGAAAATCTAAAACCTGCAGACACTAGGCCATCCATGGAATGAGTTTGACCCCCTTGGTCTAAGTGGTAATTTTCAGAAATAGAAAAACAGTTTCTGTATTAACTTAAACAACCAAAAACAAATAGAAAGTGTGCAGAAAAAATATTGAATATTAGTAAAAATAATAAAAAAAACGGGGATTCAGGGCACATGCCTATTGATTTTTATATAATTTTTGGGCAGATGAACATTGCTTTGACGAAATGCATAGAATTGCAGGAAATGTGCTTTATAACTGCAAAATTGTCTCTCAGCTCAATTGAAACATTTGTAGAATTGCAGAAAATGTGTTTTACAACAGCAACATGTTACCCTTACCTTTCTAGTTAATAGACTATGTTACAGTTTACACTTCCTTGTGAAAATGTGAAAAATCTATTATATAGTGTATATATATTTTTGCTTTCATATGATGGGGGTCCCTGGGTCACCGATTTAACTGAGTGGGGGTCTGCAGGGCAGAAATTTTACGAACTGACTTGTAGGAAAGATGACATCCTATGAAGGTGCCATGTTGAAAGTCACTGAGCACTTCAGTAAGGCCATTCTATTGCCAGTGTTTGTCTATGGAGATTGCATGGCGGGGTGCTCGATTTGATGTCAGCAACAGGTGTGGCAGAAATTGCCGAATCCAATAATTTGAAGAGGTGTCCACATACTTTTGTATATACAGTATACTGTACAGTATATTGAATATCGGGTGACATTTATTTAAAACTTTTCTATGTGTAATTTTCTACGCAATTTCAATGTATACATGTTGAAATTAGATTGATGTGACAACCTGTTATCCATGTTAAGTCAATGTATTTAAGTTGTAGTTTTAATCTAATTTCAATGTTTACAACGCTGGTTGAAATAAGATGAAAACAGTAGTGGTTAATGACTTCAAATCCATTGTATTTTCTACGTTGATTCCATGGAAAAAATATGTTCACAAATTACTTTACACAACTTTGACTCGACCAGTGTGTTCCCAGTTGGTAGATCTTCTCTTAGGATGGCTGTCGTCCTTCCAAACAATATTGACTGTGGCATGACATGTAACACAATACCCTCCACAGAAAAGCCAAACAGACTTTCGCCCATAACATGACACATGATCCTTGAACAATGCTTCGGAAAACCTATACACCTCAAAGAGCTTAGTCAATGTTAGCTCTGCCCTCGGGGTAATACCGATGGTAAACGTAATGGATCCCCGGCGACGAAGAGAAGACCAGTACAGTGAAAACAGCAAGGGGCTCAGTATCATATTGGTAAAACCACAACAGCCAGAGTAATCCCTCTCATAGTGCTGTCCCTCTGCTTGGCAGACATGGGATTGACAGGTAATAGGTCTGAGAACTTGGCAGTATTATCTCCCGCTCATCACCTCATTCTAAAAGTCTTTAACGAGTTGATGATGTATTTAGATACCGTATGTCAGTGTGGTCAGTTCAGGCATTTCCCTTGACAGCTTTTCTTAAATCGTCATCTTTCAAAGCTGACAGTTTACACTTCTCAAAGGATCTGGGGGACAGAAATAGTTCAAACGGAGGGGTTTACGCGGGTGCATTCACCTTGGCAACCTCGAGTCTACCACATTTCCTCTTCTAATAGACCAATGAGGTTTTTTTTTTTGTCTGAGAAGCCTTTGAGATGATGAAAAGAAGTTCCGCGTGAAGCTTAAGCCAACAGCTGTTTTAACAATGCAACAGAAGTGAGAATGCAACTTTTTCATGTTCAAGGCCTCCCCCTCCTGATGAAAGGGTTCTTTCATGGTGTTATATGTGTTCAAAATGGCCACTTGTATGCAGCAGACTGGAACTCGGGGGGGGGGGGGGGGGGGGGGGGGGGGATTGGTTCCAGATGGTCACAGCTGGCACACAATGGAAAAACAAACTTGGTGTGGACCAGTGTTGTATTTACATTTGTGTTGGTCCCCGGGCTCTTTCCCTTTCAACATTATATTGAGTGGTCACTCTGCTATTACTACCACAGGTGCTTTAAATTTTTTTTATTTTTTTTATTAATTTAGCTGGAATATAAATTGGAAATGAAACTGCTCACATGCCAAATGTTCAGCAGACTGTAAGAGCGCAGACTGAAAATCAAACACAAGTACTGTATTCTCTGTGGAGAAGTTGCAGCTTACTATTTCAAAATATAGAAACAACATATTTGCTTATACCGTATGGTTTCACATAAAAACCTCAAATACAGTATATAACTATGTCACAGCAGTTACAGCAGTAGAATGCATTCCACAGAAGTGTCATAGCCCTGCTCAGTTAGATACCACTGCTGTCTCATGTTCAAAGTGCTGTGCTTTCAGACTTATCTCTTGCCACAAGGGACTTCATTTATGACATTCTGATGCTTAGCGGGCCTCATTTCCACAAAGAGCACTCACTCCAGATTTTCAAAGGGATTTTTTTCTTTTTTTCTTTCTTTTCCTTTCCAGCATATATTCCCGTGTTCAACTGTACTGCTCATACAATATCCAAACCACAAGCACATCTGTTCCTGGTCCCCTCTCAAAGCAGACACATTTGATCTGGTGGCAATATCCCTAGAGTCTATCTGAAGTTGTAGGAACACACTATGATGAATGAATAGGTCAATTAATTCATAACACTAGTGGTACTCTACCCCGACAGAGTTAATGGTAGCAGGTTGTTTGCTGAGTCTCTCTCTCTCTCTCTCTCTCTCTCTCTCTCTCTCTCTCTCTGACCTGTGCCAAGGCAGAGCAGAGGTTGTGTTTAAGGTGCAGGATTTGCTACCCTGCTCTGGGTTTCCGTGACAGCAGAGCTCCTGTCAGCGGCTAGCTGAAGCTGTCGTAAGTAACGCCTGCACACCCATCTTCTCGGCTTCCGTCAAATTGTCTCTGGCCATCATTGTAACATAGGTAATGAGGTTCTGAAAGACTGTGCTCCTCCTCGCACAGGGGGAGTGGCCATACCTTAGAGTAGTAGTCTGTGCTAACAGACAGTGAGATTTCACTTTCAGTACTGTTGATATCTCTAAATATTGTTCAAATATTTTGATTGGCCTTTATATTAAGAGAGTCTTGACTGGGTCTGCTTCCCAAGAAAAACATGCTTATATGAATATAAGCATCTAAGCAGATTGTATCTGAACAGCGTCTTATGTTTGCCAGATCTGAGATAGGTAAGGGCCAAAATAGGACTTATTGTTTTGTTAAGAGATGAAAATGAAATTAAAGGTTATGGCTCATCCTTACAGTGCCTTTTTTTTATATTCAAAATCTCCACGTTTGAAATGTTTCCTTTTAATTTCCTGTCTGTAAGAAAAAGATGATATCTGGAAAAGATATCATCCACTCCCTTTGCTTTTGTCACTTAGTTACAGTGGTCATGGAAACAAGGCACAAGACAAGGCAGACAGCTACAGTTGAAGTCGTGAGTTTACATACACTTAGGTTGGAGTCATTAAAACTTGTTTCTCAACCACTCCACAAATTTCTTGTTAAACTATAGTTTTGGCAAGTCGGTTAGGACACCTACTTTGTGCATGAAACAAGTAATTTTCCCAACAATTGTTTACAGACAGATTATTTCACTTATAATTCACTGTATCACAATTCCAGTGGGTCAGAAGTTTATATACACTAAGTTGACTATGCCTTTAAACAGCTTGGAAAATTCCAGAAAATGATGTCATGGCTTTAGAAGCTTCTGATAGGCTAATTGACATCACTTGAGTCAATTGGAGGTGTACCTGTGGATGTATTTCAAAGCCGACCTTCAAACTCAGTGCCTCTTTGCTTAACATCATGGGAAATTCAAAAGAAATCAGCCAAGACATTTTTTTTGTAGACCTCCACAAGTCTGGTTCATCCTTGGGAGCAGTTTCCAATTGCCTGAAGGTATCACTTTCATCTGTACAAACAATAGTACGCAAGTATAAACTTTGATTAATCCCAGAACAACAGCAAAGGACCTTGTGAAGATGCTGGAGGAAACGGGTACAAAAGTATCTATATCCACAGTAAAACGAGTCCTATAACGACATAACCTGAAAGGCCGCTCAGCAAGGAAGAAGCCACTGCTCCAAAACCGCCATAAAAAAGCCACACTACGGTTTGCACATTGGGACAAAGATCGTACTTTTTGGAGCAATGTCCTCTGGTCTGATGAAACAAAAATTGAACTGTTTGGCCATAATGACCATTGCCATGTTTGGAAGAAAAAGGGGAGGCTTGCAAGCTGAAGAACACAATCCCAACCGTGAAGCACGGGGATGGCAGCATGATGTTGTGGGGGTGCTTTGCTGCATAATCTGAATATATTGAAGCAACATCTCAACATATCAGTCAGGAAGTTAAAGCTTGGTCACAAATGGGTCTTCCAAATGGACAATTACCCCAAGCATACTTCAAAAGTTGTGGCAAAATGGCTTAAGGACAACAAAGTCAAGGTATTGGAGTGGCCCACAAAGCCCTGACCTCAATCCTAGAGAAAATGTGTGGGAAGAACTTAAAAAGCAGATGTGAGTAAGGAGGCCTACAAACCTGACTCAGTTACACCAGCTCTGTCAGGAAGAATGGGTCAAAATTCACCCAACTTATTGTGGGAAGCTTGTGGAAGGATACCTTAAAAGTTTGACCCAAGTTAAACAATTTAAAGGCAACGCTACCAAACAATGCTACATTTTGTGTATGTAAACTTCTGATCTACTGTGAATGTGATTAAAGAAATAAAAGGTGAAATAAATCATTCTCACTACCATTATTCTGACATTTCACATTCTTAAATAAAGTGGTGATCCTAACTGACTTAAGACAGGGAATTGTTACTAGGATTAAATGTCAGGAATTGTGAAAAACTGAGTTTAAATGTATTTGGCTAAGGTGTATGTAAACTTCTGACTTCCACTGTAGTTTTGAGTAGTGCTGAATACCTAAAAATGAAACAAATGCCCAAAATATAAGTCAATTATGTTATGCTTCCTTGGATAAAGTTCAGCTTTATCTTCAGTGCTTGAATGAAAATGTGCCGTGCAATCCAAGCTTCAGTAGACAAAATGAAAGCACAAAACAAAATGTCCTCAGCCGGCAATGCTTCTCTGGGTTAGACCCTTCATACTGTCTTTTTGAACAGTCATGGCAAATGAAAGCTCAGTCAGTTCTCTCTCTCTCTCTCTCTTTCTCCCCCACTCTCTCTGACAGCCATCTTAAATCCATTCAGAGATCTCAGGGGACCAGTTTTCTGCATACTCAATATGCTCGCAGCTCCTTTAGACCACACAGTCGCCATGGCAACCGTGGACCACCTCTGGCTCCCAGTGCATCTGTCAGCCTTCCCCCACTACTCCCTCTGCCCACCCCACCCGTGCTCACCGCCACCATGCTGCCCCACCTTACCACAGAGAACAGAAGGCAAGGAGCTCCATTCACCGTACGCTTTGTGGTATACTGTAGTAGTTAAACCTTCATTTGATTATGAAGACCTTAGATTTCCCACAAACCAAGAACTGCACTCGACATGGTTTTCAATGAAAGCCAGTGCTGTGGAAAATTGGTCCGTTTAATAAATCACAAACCTCCATTTTATTTCTGCACCTTCACTAGATACGGTTGGAGATGTTACTGTAGCCGAGGGCTCTACTCTGCCTTTGCACAATTTGCCGTTGGTTTTCAGGTGCCATGCGCACCACCTGAAGAGGGCAGACTTGATCCTTTCTGTTGCAGCCGTGTGGATACTTCCTCACCAAAACCATGCAAACCTGCTGTGTCACAACCACTTCTCTGAACCCAAGACCACCCATTCAGCACCAATATTCTCTGGCTGTGATTTAAACCCTTCGAATCTCCCTCAGAAACACAGGAAACTGTACTGTGTGTGTGTGCACGTATGCATGCTTTTGGCGTTTGTGCGTGAGCAGAGGGGAGGAGAGAGAATGAGAGAGGGAGAAGGCAGCTCTCCCTCAGCACTCTGTCATGTTTCCCGTAGAAAAAGGCGAAACAGCATTGTGCAGTCAGCTGCGCCGAATGTATCTATTCTCTAGTAGCCCTCTTCCCTTTCATGGGAGATTTATTTCCATTGTTGTCACCAAACCCTCCCCACCCTCTACAATCCAAAGTCCCCCCCCCCCCTCCTAAAAACAAAACGAGGAGAGGTGGGGGTGGACGTGATCGGGCGCAGGCAGGTGGGGGGAGGGGTGTAACTAGCGCAGTTGTAATCGGCAATTGTTACAGTCTGTGGCCTAGCTACGCTGTCACCATTCCAAATTGATTTAACCATCAATGGCAGCAGCCATTTAGATTTGTTAGAGGTCTGGCCGGGCTGCTCAAACTCAACTGAATGTGCAATGAGCCCCTCACTCCCTTTCCCACCATCTAGGTATCAAAGGCCATTGTGTCCCAAAAAAGTGGAGGGGTCATCCATTCACCCCGTGGGTCAACTACAGGCTGAGATAGAGGGAAAGTGAAAGAAAGAGCGAGAGGAAAAGAGAGGGAGGGGGCTAGGGTCTTTAAGTTTTGAAGACAGCAGCTCCATAGAACAACTCTCTCTCCAATGAAGGAGATGACTGGCTCCCCCGGCGTCAATGGAGCCAATTAATCCAGCAGACTGAAAATATTTGGAATTCGAGGCATTTGTCTTCTATTATCACTGGGATGTATATGAGTTCCTGTTTAACGTTCCTCTCTGCCTCTGCCGGCCGGCTCGTCTCCCTCGGGCCGTGTTTACAGGGACTCATCAGAGGCCATGTGAGGATCGTTTGACCCTCTCACAGACAAAGCACGGCTTTAAAGGGCCACACTCATAGCTTGTTTGTTTTGGCTAGGCACATTGGTTTCACCATTTTTTAGTTTGCATGTGCACAAGCATTCATCGCCGATGAGGTTTCTTTCATGTGTCGGCTGTCGTAGCGAGACGCTGATTGACAGGAGCAGAGCGTGAATAAGAATGTTTTCATAATATCTGCCGAGGGGCTGGTGGTGTTTATGATCAACAAGAACATATCTTAATCTAAGCCTGTTGATGTTTAGTGGGCGAGTATAGCAAGCTCAATAATAAGATGTAGAGCCAAGATAGCTAATACACACACAGTTACTCCCAGTCTCAGCCCCCCCCCAGCTCAACAGACTCTAGAGCAGGATCCCAGATTACACCAGACGTGTTCCTTGATTTGCTAATGGTTGTGAAGTCCAACCTGACAGATGCTTGGCCACGCACAGTTCATTGCAGACATGTTCATGTGATGATGCTGTTTATGCCGTTTTAACTTTCCCCCATTTCTCAAGCCCAACGTGAATACATAAGAAATCAAAAACAGCTCCTAGAAAATAGTCTGAATGAATGCTTTTACAATACTTATTAACAATAACAAAAGTTATTCGACCCATGGGGGAGAAACCAAATATTTGTTGTTTTAAAGTGTCTTTGGTAAATATGCTCTCTTGGAGTGATCGCAATTTTATAGTACACTGTACTACATATCATATCAATTTAAGATAATATCCATAATGTGTCATTTGTCACAATCAGCAAGCCTGTGGTATTGTCAGAGACAATCAACTGATCTTAATTAGCGTCAGCGTGAGTTGTTTTGACACTTCCCTTTTTTTTGTTTGTGTGTGCCAACAGAGGTGTCTAAACTATGCAGCTCATCGTCCAATCCGATTCCTCCCATACTATAGTATGTTGGGGTTTTAGTATCTGGCTGGTGAGTGTGTAATGTGACTCAGATCTGGATAACAAAGGCTTCGTTTACACAAGCAGCCCAATTCTTATCTTTTATTTTCACTAATTGGCCTTTTGATCAATCAGATCAGCTTTGAAAAAGATCTGATGTGAAAAGATCTGATGTGATTGGTCAAAACACCAATTAGTGGGACAATTATCAGAATTGGGCTGCCTGTGTAATATCAGCAGCCAGTCTGTGTCCATATGACAAACTCATTGCTCAGGATAACACCACAATTAGCTGCACAGTCACTTTTTCATAATACCACATTTAGCCATCAAAATGAATGACTCTGGGAAGAGAGTTAGACAGTTCATTATGAGACTTAATGGCGTGTGAGGATCTTGAGGTGGGTTTTTTTTTCCACCTGAGACCAGTTCTCAGGTTTATCTCCTAATTGTCCAGGAAGAGTTTCATTTTGAGTGTTGAAGTTTAAATGGAGCTGAGGGGCAGAGGGGTTTGTGGAAAGAGATAATTTATCTCCATGTAAGGTAGCCTTGGGAGACAACAATTATGCATAGGATATCTTTGGGTTGATACATCCACCAGAATGCAGATGAGGCTTCCTTTAGCATTCCTTCTACAAAGAGTATCACTCTCTCTCTGTCACCCAGAGAAGTACTGAGCTGCTGAGCACAGTCCCTTTATCTCTCAGTTTCGCTGCTCCCTGTGTTACCATAGTAACCTGGATACTATTCAGTCCTCTTCAGTGAGAGGCAGGCAGGCAGCCTTTGCAGGTGGCTGTGCTTTCATGCGAAGAATGCTACAAATGCAGTTCCTTCCTAACAACTGACTGTGTGAGTGAGGGACCCTCCATTATTTGGACTAGCTAGATTCGTAATGTTTGTTTGAAATAGCGAAATATGATGAATATCGAACTTTACGTTGTCTATACCAGATTCCTGAAATCTAACTTCCTCAGAAACAAATATGACTTATTATTCTAACCCTAAGGATGCATCTTTCAGGAGTAGATGCGTTTGATTAGAATGTGGATGTAATAAATAAACTTAAGCTAAAATGGATTAAGTAAAAAAAAATCTTCAGCAATCTACTGACAATACCCCATAATGACAAAGTGAGAACAGGTTGTTAGAAATTTTAGAAAATGTATTCAACATAAAGAAATACCATATATGCAGTTGAAGTCGGAAGTTTAAATACACTTAGGGTGGAGTCATTAAAACTCGTTTTTCAACCACTCCACAAATTTCTTGTTAACAAACTATAGTTTTGCCAAGTCGGTTAGGACATCTACTTTGTGGATGACACAAGTAATTTTCCAACAATTGTTTGCAGACAGATTATTTCACTTATAATTCACTGTATCACAATTCCAGTGGGTCAAAAATATACAGTACATACACTAAGTTGACTGTGCCTTTAAACAGCTTGGAAAATCCCAGAAAATTATGTCATAGCTTTAGAAGCTTCTGATAGGCTAATTGACATCATTTGAGTATATTGGAGATGTACCTGTGGATGTATTTCAAGGCCTACCTTCAAACTCAATGCCTCTTTGCTTGACATAATGGGAAAATCAAAAGAAATCAGCCAAGACCTCAGAAAAAAAATTGTAAGACCTCCACAAGTCTGGTTCATCCTTGGGAGCAATTTCCAAACACCTGAAGGTACCACATTCATCTGTACAAACAATAGTATGCAAGTATAAACACCATGGGACCACACAGGCATCATACCGCTCAGGAAGGAGATGCGTTCTGTCTCCTAGAGATGAACATACTTTGGTGAGACAAGTGCAAATCAATTCCAGAACAACAGCAAAGGACCTCGTGGAGATTCTGGAGGAAACAGGTACAAAAGTATCTATATCCACAGTAAAACGAGTCCTATAACGACATAACCTGAAAGGCCGCTCAGCAAGGAAGAAGCCACTGCTCCAAAACCACCATAAAAAAGCCAGACTAAGGTTTGCAACTGCACATGAGGACAAAGATCATACTTTTTCGAGAAATGTCCTCTGATCTGTTTAAACAAAAATAGAACTGTTTGGCCATAATTACCATTGTTATGTTTGGAGGGAAAAGGGGGAGGCTTGCAAGTCAAAGAACACCATCCCAACCGTGAAGCACAGGGGTGGCAGCATGATGTTGTGGGGGTGCTTTGCTGCAGGAGGGACTGGTGCACTTCACAAAATAGATGGCATCATGAGGCAGGAAAACTATGTAGATATATTGAAGCAACATCTCAAGACATCAGTCAGGAAGTTAAAGCTTGGTCGTAAATGGGTCTTCTAAATGGACAATGACCCCTATGTCAGGAGGAATGAGCCAAAATTCACCCAACTTGTTGTGGGAAGCTTGTGGAAGGCTACCCAAAACATTTTACCCAAGTTAAACAATTTAAAGGCAATGCTACCAAACACTAATTGAGTGTATGTAAACTTCTGATCCACTGGGAACGTGATTAAATAAATAAAAGCTGAAGTAAAGCATTCTCTCTACTATTATTCGGATATTTCACATTCTTAAAATAAAGTGGTGATCCTAACTGACCTAAGACAGGGACTTTTTACTAGGATTAAATGTCAGGAATTGTGAAAAACTGAGTTTAAATGTATTTAGCTACGGTGTGTGTAAACTTCCGAACTTCAACTGTATATTGCAGTGTTCAGACCCTTTACAATGAGACTCGAAATTGAGCTCAGGTGCATCCTGTTTCCATTGATCTGCCTTGAGATGTTTCTACAACTTGATTGGTGTCCACCTGTGGTAAATTCAATTGAAGGCACACACCAGTCTATATAAGGTCCCACAGCTGGCAGTGCATGTCAGAGCAAAAACCAAGTCATGAGGTCGAAGGAATTGGCCATTGAGCTCCGGGACAGGATTGTGTCAAGGCACAGATCTGGTGAAGGGTACCAAAACATTTCTGCGGCATTGAAAGTCCCCAAGAATATAGTGGCCTCCATCATTCTTAAATGGAATTAGTTTGGAACCAAGAATCTTCCTAGAGCTGGCTGCCCGGCCAAACTGAGTAGTTGGGGGCGAAGGGCCTTGGTCAGGGAGGTGACACTCTGATAGAGTCCAGAATTGCAACCGTCTCTGCAGAACTCCACCAATCAGGCCTTTATGGTAGATTAGCCAGAAATAATCCACTCTTCAGTAAAAGGCACATGGTAGCCCACTTTGGGTATCTCTGGACTGATAAAACCAAGATTGAACTCTTAGTTTCTGGTGGAAACCTGGCACCATCATGCTGTAGGGATATTTTTCAGCGGAAGGGACTGGGAGACTAGTCAAGATCGAGGCAAAGATGAACAGAGCAAAGTACAGAGAGATCTTTGATGAAAACCTGCACCAGAGCATTCATGGCCTCAGGCTGGGGCGAAGGTTCACCTTCCAACAGGACAATGACCCTAACCACGCAGCCAAAACGCAGGAGTGGCTTCGGGACAAATCTCTAAATGTCCTTGAGTGGCCCAGGAAGAGCCCGGACTTGAACCCGATTGAACATCTCTGGAGAGACCTGAAAATAGCTGTGCAGCATCGCTCCCAATACAACCGGACAGAGCTTGAGAGGATCTGCAGAGAAGAATGGGAGAAACTCCCCAAATACAGGTGTGCCAAGCTTCTAGCGTCATACCCAAGAAGACTCGATGCTGTAATCGCTGCCAATGGTGCTTCAAAAAAGTACTGAGTAAAGGGTCTGAATGCTGTGATAGAAATGTGATATTTCCAGTTTTTATTTGTAATACATTTGCTAAAATTGATAAAAACCTGTTTTTGCTTTGTCGTTATGGGGTATTGTGTGTAGATTGATTGTCACGCCCTGACCTTAGATATCTCTGTTTTCTATATATTTTGGTTAGGTCAGGGTGTGACTAGGGTGGGTACTCTAGGGTTTTTTGTATGTCTAGGGTTTTTTGTATGTCTAGAGTTTTTGTAGGTCTAGGGGTTTTTGTATATCTATGTTGGCCTGAAATGGTTCCCAATCAGAGACTAGTCAAGATCGAGTCTGATTGGGGATCATATTTAGGCAGGCCTTTTTCCCACTTTCTGGTGTGGGATCTTGACTATGTGTAGTTGCCTGTCAGCACTATATTGTATAGCTTAACGTTTTGTTTGTTAGTTTGTTAGTTTGTTCGGTGTTCATTCTTTTAATAAAGTGAATGTACGCATACAACGCTGAGCCTTGGTCCGATCCTTTCAACGAACGTGACATTGATAAGGGAAAAAAATGTAATCAATTTTAGAATAAGTAACAACATGTGGAAAAAGTCAATGGGTCTGAATAATTCCGAAGGCAAGTACTTAGAACTGCCTTCTTTTATCACTAATTATTTTTGTCCTCCAACAAATTTGCACTCTGAAATTTGAGGGGTGTGGGGAGTGAGATGGTTGGGGAGGAGAGATGGGTGGTGGGGGTAGAGATAGTGTAATGAGATTGATGTAATCTAATATTTCTATGCTGCGCTTGTCGCTGAGTAACGGGTTACCGTGGCAACCATTCTCCTTCTTTGTTCTGCTTCTTCCCTGCCAGCTCGCCTGCCCGCCTCTCCTTCAGCGGGTATGTGATCTTCATTACTGGTGATATTAAAGTGGCTTTTATTGTGGCTTAGGATAACTACCAGGCCATGGTCATCCGGGTTCATACACAGGTCCAGATAAACGATCCAGGGGGCTGGTGTGTCATCCTCCATATGCTGGTTGTGTCATGTCACTGGTTGGGCTAATGGTTCTGTACACCCAAACCTGACTGAGGGCAGCTTGGCTGACTGAGTGAATGGCTGGCTGGCTTGGAGTGAAGGGGAGGGGCCTGACAGTGCTATGGGGAGTTGAGATGACAGAAAACACACTTGGTTTTTCATTAAAGATGTTTGAAATTCATTCAGTCACTAATGAGGCATGTGGAGTCAAAAAATGAGGGTGTGGAGTCAACCTGTTTAAAGGGGGAATGTGACACAAAAAAATGATGTGACAATCAGTATTGAGAAATGTGTCAGCTGATGTCACCTTAAACATATCTAAAGTACAGCTGTTTTGAGGTATGCATAAACCCTGTCAGGTAAAGCAATTGCTGTTACTACAGTTATTACTGTGTAGTTACGTAGTAATAGGGGCAACTTAATGTCAAGTGTTACCAAAGCTATTACGGATGTTTTAATGACAACTTACCATCTTGCTCAGACGCCAATCAACTGTGTCATACATAGCACCATGGTGTGTGATTGGAATCTACAGGCGATTGAAGTTCGTGTCGGAGAATGCACGGCTTTTTGACAAGAAGCTATAAATCTCCTTCATATCCCCTCCGCAATTAACAACTAGTTACAAGGACACACTTCATCTTTCCAGATAAAAAGTCAGAACATCTTGAGGAACATGAATATTTAGGCCCTAAAGTAGAGAGTTCAGGGGGTTGTCTTGCTGAATGTTGCTATACTTCACTAACTAGTCGTACTAGTACTGATAGCCACACATATTGATGGAGTTAAATGCCTGTTTCATGCCCCTTTCACTCAGTTTATTATGATTAACATATTGTCAATCAAAATATTCACTTCTGAGGATACATGGGGCCGGTATAGATCTAGCCCAGATTTCTGATTGGACCCTTGTCAGAGGCAGAACAAATCAGATGAAATAATCAATGACCGCCAGTTTCCTTCCCTCATTGCAGAGTTATAATAATCTCACAACAGACAACATCAGAGGTTATTAAGGTTTGTCATAGCGATGGCGGCCAGATAAAAGCAGTTATTGTAACTCAGCATTTCTCATCAGTGAGTGCCGCCTCCTCATTGCAAACAGGGTTATTTGCTCCTATAGATGAACACATCCTGATGAAACAGGCAATAATGTAAACATCAGACTCCCACTTGGTGGAATTTGGATCTGTTCAGTAGTTATGGATCTGTTCATATGGTGATGGCTTTTGTCACTGTAATGGATATTGATATTAAGGCAGGTCTGATCTGAAGCAGGGAAGCTTGATTTAAACTTCCATTAGTCTTCAAGAGAGGAAAGGATGAACTCATCTTAAACATTCCAAAAACCATTGATAAGCCTAATTATTCTAATTCGGAATTACGTGTGCACTCACTTGAACTTCCAAAAGTGTTCCGGATTCACAGTTTCCAGCTATCTAATAGGCATATAACATGATCTCTTCTATTTAAAAGTGCATTTAAGTTTCTAAGTCAAACACTTGCTTGGTGGGTCTGACTTAAAAGAGGAGAGCAACTTAGATTTCCTGGTGATTTTCCTGCAGCGACACAGAGCACCACTCTGCATCCTGTTTTAATTATGGAAACGAAGCTGCATTTCAGGAGCCAGCCAGAGCTGCTGGGGAGCACTGACTAATTTATTCTGGGTTTGGAATCACCTCCCGTCAGAACTCTCACTGAACAGGCATAGAGCCCTTCGATTCCCGGCCCAAAATACCCCCAGCCTTCTGAGATCAACTTCACAGAGATTTATGAAACAAACAGTTCATGCTTTGAACACTGATCAAGAAGTCAAAATTCTGGATCAATTACCCCAACTCTGTTCGTTTAGAATTAAAGCTTTGTTTTACAGTGTACGGCTGAGTCAGAAATAACCATGGGGGTTTTGTCTTTCAAAAAAGGCAGACGGTTTGAATAACACCTATTAGGTTAACAAAACACAGGAGAGGGGGGGGGGGGGGGGGGGGGGGGAAGAGAGATGGAGAAACCGGATGATGAGCAATAGGGAGTCTAGATGACACCTTTATCAAATCATCAGCCACTCAAGAGTTTTAACCCTCCATATCAGTGAGTTAGTGAAAGGAATACAACAATGCGAATGAGTTGAGTCAGCCTGAGGCTAAGTGTTTCCCAGTAGGCCCTGGGAGGTTGGCTCAGTATGAGGTGGTATGTACTACTGGGCCTGGCTGACATTTCCCTGGACAAACTCTCTGCAGCTGGAGCCGAGCATGGATAAATAAAAGGAGAAGGAGGAAAGAAGTGCACTGTGCAGAGCCCACTGGAAAATCATTTAGGGGCATTACAAAAGTCTGATTGTCCTCTATTTGATCCAAGAGTGCAGCTGGGAACCGCAATTTACTACCCTGTACCCAGGAGTCCTTGCTGCGCTCATCACATGGCACTGGAAACCACCAAGGGTCACGGCTCAAACCATTTCTGGGGGATGCTGGGGGATTACTGAGCAATGAGGCGCGCAATCACAAGGCCCTGGCTTCCAACCATGAGACCCCAGAACCATTTAATAACTGCATGGGAGCTGCATGGGCTTACCTGGGACAGTCAAGTCAACTGGGCCGCGGGGTCTGGGGCCAGACAGTGGGAGGAGGTCAGTGGGACTGTATGGAAACAGAACATGACAGAGCTTTCTAAATCAGAGAGGAGATGTACTAAATTGTCTGCAGTCAAATTCAGTACAGTTTATTCAATGAACAAATGCGTTGGTCTATTTGTACTAAATACACCCATAATCTTGCTTCCCTCTCCACTTGGACGTTGAGATTTAATGAGGGGAAGCAATGGACTGAAGAAAAACACTCAACATGCTCTAGTAATATAGACTTTGAGCTATTTCAGAGGAGCAGCATTTGAAGGTAAAAAATGTATTCTGGGACATTTGAACTTTCATGTGCCTTAATAACAAACTCGTATTCCATCCATAAATACGAATAAAATAGTTAAATTATGAGCCTAGTTGGTTTAGCCATGGAAAAGACAGGAAGCCATGGAAAAGACAGGAAGCCATGATTGGCTGACATAATGTACGGGCTGGACATGCCGGGAGATGAGTTTTGGATTGGTCTGCCATGTACTGTAGCACGCTTCTGTCTATAATGTGAGCTGTTCAGTATGTGTTGACAGTCCTTTCTGCCTCGCCGTTTTTGAAATAAATAACTTTAGCCATCGAGAACTACAAAAGTTTTGCTATTTTTCTCAACTGCATTGATGCCCTGAATTTAGCAAGCGCTATGGACAGATCAGTAGGAAAAAAAGTGATGGGCTACTCCGGTGTGAACCGGAGTGACTTGACACAAAGCTGGCCAAACAAGCTACAAATGTAGCTACAAACAAAACGGTTAAATGGTTCCAGTCTGCCGTAAAGCATTCATGTATACGGGTAAGAGTCTAGCTACATTTTCCAGATACAAGTTTCTAATTTTGTTGCAAGTTAAGGCATACATACTGTTAGCTGTTAGTTAGCTAGCAAACTTTAGCTTGCTGGCTCGCTAGCTATCATTACGTGTATGATCTGTGTAGTAATATTATTCAAATCAGAAACCCATTTGCATTGCTAGTTATAGCCTAATGTTAGCTAGTTAACATTGAACCCAGTTTGTTAGCTTTAGCTATGCGTAGATTCATACTACAGCTATGACAATGTTAGTATTGGTAGTAGTATGTTGGGGTTATGTCGGTTCATTGTTTAGCTAGCTAGCTACCTAGCTAGCAACATATCTAAACAAAAGACTACACTTGGGACGTATTATTACATGACCCATCAAATTAGCAGATGTGTCGGTGGGTGATTATGGCCATCGATTGTATTTCATGAACATGTGTACATGTCGAGACAATAGCGAACAATACCATTGGATAAAAGAGTCTCTACTTTTATCCAATGTAAAAAACATAAGATCGAATCGAGGCGGTCGGTCACAAATGGTCAAAAAGAAACAAAAATAGCTTCTTAGCGAAGAACAATTCCTCAAGCAAGATTTTTGCTAGGACTGTCTGGGAGTGGTCTGTGGGGAGGGGAAAATAAAAAAACTAGCTGTTTTTAGGAGAGAGGTTTGGAACTCTCTTTCTTATTGGTCTATTAACTAATTTACCACCCGGTGATGTCACCAGGCAGGCCAAAAGTCCATCCCACCAAAAACGGCAGTCTTTTCAAACAGCTCTTGCACTTAAAGGGCATTATCATCCTTTTCACAATTTTCATATTGTGGATATATATATTTTTGAAATCACATTTTTGACTGCACTGGGCCTGCGCTCTAGTGTTGCTTTTAGTGCTATTTAGTGCTAAGTGTTATACCAATAAATACTAATTGAAACTTGTCCTTGGTCATGCTCCAAGTTACCACCCACTTAGCCACCAACAAAGCTACACTAGACTGTATGCATTAACCCTGGTTCCTACAGAAAACAAAGTCACAGAAGGTTGCATAATGTGCAGGGGGAATCAACACACAATAAGAATGCTTCAGTATCATGTGAACGTACAGTATCAGTGTTGGCGTTTGCGTTTGTTTTTAATTCCTCTTAAATTAAAATGGGATCTGTGTTGAATGGTTTCAGCCCTGACTCTGCCTGCCTTATTATGGCCCTCCTGAAATGCCTGAACCCAATACACCCCGTTACCTCATTAGATGCTCTTTTTGTTCTCTTAAACCCAGTCTCCAGTCTTGTTGTTACTATGGCCTTGTTATTGGGATGGTGCTTTATTCGCTTTTAGTGGGAGCCATGGTGCAGGAACAGAGGTTTATGTAAGCTGGAATGATATTGGCCTCGACCCTGTCCTGTTCAGACCACTGTGATATTGGTCTGGGTTTGTTTTTAGTTAGCACTCTGACGTGATTGTGATATTTAGTTATGAGGGCCGTGAGCTCCTTACACGGGTTGCTGTTCACGTAAGTGACGCAGGTCACGGAAATGTAAAGTCATACGTTCCACTGATAAGGAAATGAAATGATGGAAGGATCATGTTTATTCACTCTACTTATTTAGAGTAAGAGGGAGGAGGAGCATTGAGTGAGAAAGGGTAAAAAAAACAAAAAAAAGGTGAAGGGTGAATTGAATCAATGTAGCTTGACTGTAAGTGTCAAACCTCTTTGATAAATCTAATTCAAATGTAAGGATGTCTTCACATGGTATCCACCAGTACAGTGTTTCTGTTTCTGAGTTGAATTGGATGGTCTCAACCAACAGCCCTTAATCAAACCAATTGATGGCGGGCAGGCCTATTGATGGTGTTCATGATTCCCCCAGAGGGAGGGAGCCTATACATGAACTGAGAATATCTCAATAAAGAAACCCCCATCCCCGTCTCCTTACAGACGGCTGGCAGTAAAGACGTTCTCATCAGAGCTCACGCCCAGGCAAACTGAGGAAACCTGGAGGGTGGCGTTCCATACCAAATACATTTTTCATATTCTTTCTCTCTCCATCAATGTTTTATCAGCTAAGTCTTTTCTACTGTTTTAACACGGGAGGAGTGATCGAAATGTCCGCCAAGGTCCTGACACGCATTGGGTAAATCATTTCCACTCTATTTCAGATTGACCATTGCTGCATAATACAGTCAAGGAGTGGATGGCTTTTACAAGCACAAGATCAAGTCATTCGGGTGGTCAACTCTGTGTGTGTTTACACTACGCCATTGGCCACTTAGCTTGGTACTGGACAGCTACTGTACGTGTGCACCACATACTTTTGTTTCCAAACCAAAACTAAAACACCTCATTCCACAAATCACTTCATCATCAAGAATCAACATCATCATTCATTGAATTAGATGTTTTAGTGCTGGGCTGGAACAAAGCCTCCTCAACATGTGTAGCTTTACCAGGACCAAGGCTGGAGACCAATGCACTCATTAAAGCTGTATGGTTAATTGTTCCCTCCAATACAAAGCAACAGAGATGCAGGGAGAAAGAGTGCAAAGGAAAGTTAAAAGAAAGCTTTAATTATGAAATATTTATCATGTAATATACAAGACATAGAAATGTAATTTTAAAGAGCTTCTGGGATAGAGTTTATTATTAGAAAGTGCTGAATATTTCACTTAATTTTTCCCCTCCAGTAAGCAGGTGATACACCCTTCTCCTACTCTCTCTCTCTCTCTCTCTCTCTCTCTCTCTCTCCCCCCCTCTCTCCCCCCCCCCCCCCCCCCCCCCCCCAAGCTCTCATGTATCTCCAGTCCCTCTGGTGTTGTGTTTGTTCAAAGTATCTACCCGTCATCCGTAGAAGTGCATGAATGGGGTCAGTTCATGTTTTATCGTCAATATGAGCCAGCTTCAGACAAACATTATGTAATACTGGGATCTATCTTTTAGTTGTTCCTGACAATAACAGTGTGGGTAGGCGTGTGCTTGTGTGAACAAAACAGATATTAAACCTTTTCATAAATGCAAATACAAAGGCGTTAATACGCTCCTTCTTGTCTTTCATTGTGTTGTTGTGCTTATCTTGTTAATTTCAATTACAAAAACTTGTTGAATCAACATTGTTTCCACGTAATTAATAAGTGTTTTTTCACCCAACTTTTAACCAAAATCCAATGTCATGGTGACATTTTTTGTTGATTTTTACGTTGAATTCACATTCGTTGACAAATGTAACTGACGTCTGTGCCAAGTGAGATCTGAATCAGGGTAAAGAAACAAAGATGGGCGTCCAACTTCCCAAAGTGAGGAGCAGATGGCTCAGGACAGGAGCCTGGACACAGCCAGGGCCAGGTTGGCCTGCCTGCCCTGTAAACACATTCACTTCGCAGGCCCAGGCAATATACTACACTCACTGAACGAGATTGATTGGATTTCAGTCAGAAACCTGGCGCTATCTTTGATATTTCTTTTACACAACCACTCCAACGTCTAATTGGATTATAATGATGAGGAGATTGGGTTTGGTTCTTTTTCCTGTCTGTTGGTCAACTCAAATATGACATCATTGTCTGGATAGGAAAGAGGACTCTAACCTGATTAACTGATCAGAGAGAATCTGAACGCCCCTCTAATACTAAAAGTGTCTGATAGCCATGATCTCAGACTAATATGACACACCACCCCTTTCACAATGTGAAAAGGCATGACGAAAAAAACAATTTTCAACCATTTTCAACGCCTCAAAATGGGCAACATTTTTACAGACGGTTTGGGCCTAGTTCATGTACATTTACAGGTCTTACAAAAATATATGTTTGACAGATTGACTTTTATTTTCCCCCAAAGATGTATTGACCTTTGTGAGACCCGCTACGACTTTTGCCTGGAGACTAGAGAAAAGATGTATCCTGTTCCCATTTCACTTGACTTATCAGGGGAAGAGACAATGAATGTGTGATAAAACCAGTGTCTCCTGTCACCGAACTACATTCAGCCGTATTTCACCACGACATGGAAACACAAACATTATACACCTGTTTATTTCCCAAGGATAGGGTCAAACGAGGTCATCAGATTTCGAATGGAATGGAAATCGAATGGAAATCAATTGGTCTTATTGTGTGATTTGGATTAGAAAAACAAGCATCAATACACACTGAGGACTGCTACTGACTGACTTCCTGACTGTAAATATAGAAACACACTCCTAGGGCCTGAATGTCGCGTGGTGGTGGTAATTTCTCGCTTACAGATTGAATACACAGGTCGTGAATGTGATAAATGCAATTAGGCAGACCATGTTTTGTCACTACGAATGAAGAACCAAGTGGAATTCACACACACACACGCCAGATCTAATAATTTCATCCTCACATAAAAGATTGCTCACCCTGTGTTTAGCTAAATGTATGTCTGACACGTACCATTCAAATCTTTGCATGTGTCGTTTATTCTCACCCCCCCCCCCTGTCTCTGTCTCTTTTTTTCTGTGTGTGGAATTAGACGTCTGTAACTTGTCTCACCAGGCAGGTTTATTGGTCGTTGCGCCTGACTTAATGGTGCACTTGACAGGCTTCCTGGCAGTCAGCAGCTCCTGGAGAAGAAAAGCCCCTGGCTCCACCGGCTCCGTGGGAGTGAGTTATTACTCCACCAGACTGGATGGGGTTGTTTATCTATCTAGCTACCCCAGTCTCCACTGACTGCCATTTGAATGCCTGTGTTGTGTTTACATGGGCAGGCAAATGAACCAAAATGATGCCAAATGAACGTCACCCTGGAGTTGCTTCTCCTTCATGTTCTTTTTGGGCCTTGCATTCTGTCCAACTGAGAGGACAACAGATGTCACACACTGCCGGATTTGACATTGAGCCATTAATCACTGCTGTGACGTCTCTGAATGAGACTCACCGTAGAAAGAACACAGGTCTTTCTTAATACGGTAATATGCAGAGTGACTGGCAGGTAGGGAAAGGCGATACCTATAGTCAGTTGCACGACTGAATGCATTCAACCTGAAATGTGTCTTACTCATTTAACCCAACCCCTGAATCAGAGAGGTGCGGTGGACTGCCTTAATCGATGTCTACATTATCGGCGCCCAGGGAGCAGTTGTTGTTGTGGATTAAGGGCAGAATGGCAGATATTTTTTCCACCTTGCCAGCTCAGGGATTTGATACAGCAACATTTTGGTTACTGGCCCAATGTTCTTAACTACTAGGCTACCTGCAGTGAGGGAGAGGCTCTAATTTGAGAACACTGCGTTCACAAGTTCTGAATAGGGAGCCGATTGTGTTTCTTTCTACGCTCCTGGACTACTGACTACATAAGTACATTGTTTTCAGCTCCCTGTGGACAACAGGGAATATTTAAAGATGTACTCCTGGAACTTAAGCACAACAAATTCGTAACATACTACACGAATTGGATTCGTAGCATATCACACGAATTGCAAAATTCGTATGAGATACAAATAGCAAAACATATCCCCCGAAATGGATGACATACTCTTACAAAAGAAACGTCAACAAAAAACAAATCACTTGGAAAAATAGATTTCACATGAGTCACGTGTGAAGTTTCATGTATGTTTTGTGATTATTATAATTTTTTAAACACGCTTTTTCCACTTCCAGCTGCGTCGGGTCTCCCATCCAGGATGACCCTGCTTAGTTTCAATGGCAGACCAGCAATGATTTCCTTGCAATATATTATTTTGCTATCTTTGCGACTTTTGGGTTTATGTTTTGCTTTCAATATTTATTTTATCTTTATTTAACTAGGCAAGTCAGTTAAGAACAAATTCTTATTTTATAATTATTTTAGTTTGCAATACTAAGAATTGTGTTCTCGACTTCAGACGTTTTGCTTGATATTAATGGCACAAAAGTAACCCACTTTGAGGATTGCACCATATAATTACACTATGACGCTGTGAAAGGTGCAATCCTTAATTGAAACATTAACGAAGTGCCCTCCCCAGCACAGTTTCAGTAAAAAGCTGAGGGATAGGGCTGAAGACATGCAACCACTCTCAAATCCATAGACTGTATTACTGACCATAGTTGTTTACATTTACTTTGTTTACAAACATTGGAGGAAAACAAGCTTATATTTTGGGTTCTGATGGGGCACTACAGTTGAACTAAGCTCATAAGTCATTTATACATTACTGTATAGTCTTCAAGAATCAAGGGGTTCTGTCATTCATTTATACGTTCAAAAATTGATGTAGCAACCAAGGATTGGCCCTTTCACTTCTTGATGCTACCCATCCCTTTAGCGGGATAATTGTCATCAACAACCGCTGAATTGCATAGCGCCACATTCAAATAATATTACTAAAAATATTTATATTCATGAAATCACAAGTGCAATATAGCAAAACACAGCTTAGCCTTTTGTTAATCCACCTGTCGTGTCAGATTTTGAAAATATTCTCTACAGCGAAAGCAATCCAAGCATTTGTGTAAGTTTATCGATCGCTCGACAAAACATTATGTACACCTAGCATCAAGTAGCTTGATCACAAATCAGAAAAGCAATCAAATTAATCGTTTACCTTTGATGATCTTCGGATGTTTTCACTCACGAGACTCCCAGTTACACAATAAATGTTCCATAAAGACTATTTTTATATCCAAAACATCTCCGTTTGTTTGGCGCGTTATGTTCAGAAATCCACAGGAAAGAACGGTCACGACAACGCAGACAAATTCCAAATAGTATCCGTAATGTCCACAGAAACATGTCAAACGTTTTTTATAATCAATCCTCAGGTTGTTTTTAAAATATATAATCGATAATATATCATCCGCAACTGTCTTTTTCAGTAGGAGAGGGAAAGGCATTGGCTATTCATACTCTGTTGCGCCAAGCAAAACGCTGCTGGCACCCAGCCATACAATGACGCGATGTTATCTTTCTCGCAAATTTTTCAAAATAAAAGCCTGAAACTATGTCTAAAGACTGTTGACACCTTGAGGAAGCGATAGGAAAATGAATCTGGTTGATATCCCTTTAAATGGAGCAAAGGCAGGCTATGGAACATGGAGTTTTCAAAATAGAAGCCACTTCCTGGTTTGATTTTCCTCAGGGTTTCGCCTGCAATATCAGTTCTGTTATACTCACAGACAATATTTTGACAGTTTTGGAAAGTTTAGAGTGTTTTCTATCCTATTCATTCCACATGTGAAAGTACACAATTGGATGATGGAGTACAGAAAAAACGAGGACCACTTTTGGGTTTGTGAGCACCACTTTCAAAACTACTGGCTTGAAATTATACAAATGCTCGAGGGTACATTTTTAATTATCTCCAATCTAACCAAGCTTGTAAATGGGACATACACAGAACATTACCACCCTCGATGCACTGTCATTTCACACAGTGTTTGGTAAAGCTTGGCCAAGTTTACGAGTTCAACAAAGCATTCAATTTAGAGCTTGAATTTCAGTGTTTTTGCAGCGATAACTTGAGAGGGGGTCGACCATGCTGGAGGGGTCAAAGGTGAATTGGGAGGAGGGGTAGGGGGGTGATTGATACGGTGTTAGCTTGCACACTGACTCCAGAGAGAGCGGCGTCTTGCTCAGGGAGTAAACAGCAGATGCCCTGTGTCAGAAGTCACTCCCCGTGGACCTCCCTCCCTCCATCCCCCGTCCCTCTAAAACAGAAGGGAGATAGGGAGGGACAGACGGGCACTAGGCCCCTTTTGAGATGCAAAACAAAACAGGCCTTTCACCTTATAAGCCCTCTGAAGCTTTGTCTTGAGATCGACTAGTAACTGGCTGGTTAGAGAAGAGCAATAAATCTAGCCACAGATCAGTGGATTGTTAGGGTATTGGTTGGGAGACAACAGAGAAAGAGTTTATCCAGTAAATACAAATGTATTTCTGTTATATTTATGGCTTATTTCTCAGAGCAGATATTATTATTATTACATATAAACCAAATAAAATTTAAATTGGTCACATGGAGATATATGTACATTTAGGCAGGGGTAAAGTGACTATCTGCAGCATATGATGAGTGTGTGTGTATATGTGTGTTTGGCATCGGTATGCGTGTGTGAGTTATGTATGTGTGTGTGTGCATCTGCAGTGTATATGTGTGTTTGGCGTCGGTATGCGTGTGTGAGTTATGTATGTGTATGTGTGTGCATCTGCAGTGTGTGTGTGTGTGTGTGTGTGGGGGGGTGGGGGGGGGGGGTTGTGTGAGAGTGTCAGTGTATTGGGTAGAGTCTTGTGAGTGTGCATAGAGCCAGTGCAAGATAGGGTCAATGCAGATACTGTAGCTCGGATAACCATTTGATTAATTATTTAGCAGTCTTATGGCTTGGGGGTAGAAGCTGTCTCAGAACCTGTTGGTCCAAGAGATGCGGTACCATTTGCCGGACGTTAGCAGAGTGAACAATCTATGGCTTGGGTGGTTGAAGTCTTTGGCAATTTTTCTGGCCTTTCTCTGACACTGCCTGATATAGAGGTCCTGGATGGGTACTGGGCTGTCCGCACCACCCTCTGTATCACTTTGCGGTCAAGGGCGGTACAGTTGCCATACCAAGCAGAGATGCATCCAGTCAAGAGGCTCTCAATGGTGCAGCTATATAATTATCTTCTTGAGGATCCATGCCAAATCTTTTCAGCCTCCTGAGGGGGAAAATGAGCTGTTGAACCCTCTTCATCACTATGCGGGTGTGTGGACCATGTTAAGTCCATAGTGATATGGACACCAAGGAACTTGAATCTCTCAACCTGCTCCACAGTTTCCTACCTTCACCATTTGGGCCGGCCCGTCAGGAAGTTCAAGATGCAGTTGCAGAAGGGGGTTTAGTCCCAGGGTCCTGAGCTTGGTAACGAGCTCGGAGGGCACTATAGTGTTGAACGCTGAGCTGTAGTCTATGAACATCATTATCACATAGTTATTTCCCCTCTTATCGTGGTGGGAGAGAGCAGTATGAAGTGCTATTGAGATAGCGTCATCTGTGGATCTGTTGGTGCGGTATGTGAATTGGAGTGGGTCGAGGGTGTCTGGGTTAATGTTTGTCATGACCAGCCGTTCAAAGCACTTACAGGCTGGGAATTGGAGAGATTGAAAATATCCGTGAAGACACTTGCCAGCTGGTCTGCGCATGTTCTGAGTCAGTCTGGCCCGGCGGCTTGTGAGTGTTAACCTGTTTCAAAGTCTTACTCATGTCTGTCAAGGAGAGCGAGATCACACAGTCGTCCGGAACAACATGGTATCTCATGCATGACTCAGTGTTGTTTCCATCAAAGCGAGCATAAAAGGCATTTCGCTCGTTTTGGTACCTGAGCAACTCAAAGCTCGGTTTTCCTTTGTAATCTGTTATTGTCTGCAAGCCATACCACATCTGATGAGCGTCAGGGATTTCACGTATGTGTCCATGTTTGTGACCCGTTCCTTGTAAGCAGTAGCTCAAGCTTTAGCCCAGCACTGATACTGCGTGTACATACATAACTATAATGATCTACAGTGTTTTGTCTCTCATATGCTGTGAGCAAAGACAGCGTTCATGTCGGACTTGGTCAAGTTGGTTTGAGGGTCCAGCATTTGACAAAATTACAATCATGAAGCAGCATGATGATGCAAGGCATATGGACCAGTCAGAAAGGGTCCATGGATTAGTGCCTAGCCACCAGTGTTTTCTGCATCCATGTGAATGTTAATGTCCTCGGTTATTGTATGTCACCCATTCACAACCCGCAGATCTCTAAAGCAAACACTGTAGGTGGTTAGGGCTCAACCACCCACCACCCTAAATGTAACCTCTGGGTACGAGCCTGTGTTAAGTCAAGGCATGCAGACATAGGGTCAGTGCAATTAGGCAGACGGTATTCATTCAAGGGAAACAGATTCAATTATTACTGACTCCTAGGGTTTGGGCTGACCTGGACTGCGGTGGGCTGTGGTGGCAAACATGTTTGTTTGTTTTAACAGTTGTGTATGTCAGCCCTGGTCATGTACAAAATTGGGAGGCTTCTCACAGGTACGGCCAGACAGGTACATTAGTGTAGTTGTGAGACTTTGGTCACACAGGAAATAACCCCTAGACAGAGCGTTTGCTGCGTTGACATTTCAACATCATAGTTGTTGAGTTGTTGTTCTTCTGGGTAAATGTTAGTGCCAGCATCTTGCATTCCACAGTATTTTCTTGTAAGACTGAAGTCTCAAAAATATCCTCTCGAGTCAAATTACAGCTCTGCATTTTCCTCGCCACCAAATGTTTCCCCTGATTTGCGCTGGCTTTTCTTGTCTCCACAATTATATTTTTGTGACAATGTTTATGGTTGACTGTTTGCATTCTGCTGGCTGATTGGGCGGTGGATGTTCCTGGAAGGTGGGGAGATTTGCTTGTTTTGATGGGCAGAACACAGGAAGTTATCACAGGAAGTGGGGTGATCTGGACAACTCAGAGAGAGATACAGAGGTGGTTGGTGCTGTTTAAGATGAGGGGAAACAATAATTGTTTTTAAGAGCATGGCCTTATTTCTATTACAGCATATTGGATGACTGTAATTCATATTCCATGTACCCAGCTTAATGCAACATCGATAGGTTTAGGTAACTACATGATTGTCGAATTTTCCCTACACCCATCATGAGGTTACTTTATATATTTAATCAAATAAAATGTTATTTGTCACATGCGTCAACAAAAATTGTCACAGGTGTAGACCTTACCGTGAAATGCTTACTTACAAGCCATTAACCAACAATGCAGTTCAAGAAATAAGAGTTAAGAAAATATTTACTAAATAAACTAAAGTGAAAAGAAAATGACATAACAATAACGAGGCTATATACAGGAGGTACCGTACCGAGTCAATGTGCGGGGGTACAGGTTAGTCGAGGTAATTTGTAAAGTGACTAAGCTTAGATAATAAACAGTGAGTAGCAGCAGTGTAAAAACAAAGGGGGGGTCAATGTAAATGGTCCGGGTGGCCATCTGATTAATAACAATGAAATATACATGAGAGCATCAGGTGTTCCGGACGACTGTGTGATCACGCTCTCCGCAGCCGATGTGAGTAAGACCTTTCAACCGGTCAACATTCACAAGGCCGCAGGGCCAGATGGATTACCAGGACATGTACTAGGCTGTCTTGTCGTTGTCGGTGATCAGGCTGTTGTGTTGTCAGCAAACTTAATGATGGTGTTGGAGTCGTGCTTTGCCACGCAGTCGTGGGTGAACAGGGGGTACAGGAGGGGACTGAGCACACACCCCTCTGTGTCCCAGTGTTGAGGATCAGCGTGGCAGATGTGTTGTTGCCTACCCTTACCACCTGGGGGTGGCCCGTCAGGAAGTCCAGGATCCAGTTGCAGAGGGAGATGTTTAGTTCCAGAGTCCTTAGCTTAGTGATGAGCATTGTGGGCACTATGGTGTTGAACGCTGAGCTGTAGTCAATAAACAGCATTCTCACATAGGTGTTCCTTTTTTCCAGGTAGGAAATTGCGGAATCTGTGGCTCTGTTGAGGTGGTATGCGAAATGGAGTGGGTCTCGGGTTTCTGGCATGATGGTGTTGATGTGAGCCATGACCAGCCTTTCAAAGCACTTCGTGGCTAACAACATGAGTGCTACAGGGCGGTAATCATTTCGGCAGGTTACCTTTGCTTTCTTGGGCACAGGGACTATGGTGGCCTGTTTGAGACATGTTTTTATTACAGACTCAGGCAGGGAGATGTTGAAAATGTCAGTGAAGACACTTGTCAGTTGGTCAGCACATGCTTTGAGTACACTTCCTGGTAATCCATCCCCGCCCTCCTCCCCCTTTTCCTTTGCATTTTCTTCACGCTGATGACGGGCCTTGTCTTCACAAAGCAGTATATCCTTCGTGTCGAACTCATTAAAGAAACAAATCTTCATCTAGTTCGAGGGGAATAATCACTGTTCTGATGTCCAGAAGCTCTTTCTGGTCATAACCTAGCCTGTGAATGAAAGTTTACAATGTAGGTGCACATGTCGAGATAAATTTCATTAATCAAGGTGACAGACATTGACACATTCAATACCACTTTGCACAGTCTTGCCTATATCTAGCTGGTCTAAGGTGTAATCATTAGTCCAATAGTTGCAAACAAGACTTTCTATTGGACAAATTCAGGTACAGTGCCTTGCGAAAGTATTCGGCCCCCTTGAACTTTGCGACCTTTTGCCACATTTCAGGCTTCAAACATAAAGATATAAAACTGTATTTTTTTGTGAAGAATCAACAACAAGTGGGACACAATCATGAAGTGGAACGACATTTATTGGATATTTCAAACTTTTTTAACAAATCAAAAACTGAAAAATTGGGCGTGCAAAATTATTCAGCCCCTTTACTTTCAGTGCAGCAAACTCTCTCCAGAAGTTCAGTGAGGATCTCTGAATGATCCAATGTTGACCTAAATGACTAATGATGATAAATACAATCCATATGTGTGTAATCAAGTCTCCGTATAAATGCACCTGCACTGTGATAGTCTCAGAGGTCCGTTAAAAGCGCAGAGAGCATCATGAAGAACAAGGAACACACCAGGCAGGTCCGAGATACTGTTGTGAAGAAGTTTAAAGCCGGATTTGGATACAAAAAGATTTCCCAAGCTTTAAACATCCCAAGGAGCACTGTGCAAGCGATAATATTGAAATGGAAGGAGTATCAGACCACTGCAAATCTACCAAGACCTGGCCGTCCCTCTAAACTTTCAGCTCATACAAGGAGAAGACTGATCAGAGATGCAGCCAAGAGGCCCATGATCACTCTGGATGAACTGCAGAGATCTACAGCTGAGGTGGGAGACTCTGTCCATAGGACAACAATCCGTCGTATATTGCACAAATCTGGCCTTTATGGAAGAGTGGCAAGAAGAAAGCTATTTCTTAAAGATATCCATAAAAAGTGTCGTTTAAAGTTTGCCACAAGCCACCTGGGAGACACACCAAACATGTGGAAGAAGGTGCTCTGGTCAGATGAAACCATAATTGAACTTTTTGGCAACAATGCAAAACGTTATGTTTGGCGTAGAAGCAACACAGCTGAACACACCATCCCCACTGTCAAACATGGTGGTGGCAGCATCATGGTTTGGGCCTGCTTTTCTTCAGCAGGGACAGGGAAGATGGTTAAAATTGATGGGAAGATGGATGGAGCCAAATACAGGACCATTCTGGAAGAAAACCTGATGGAGTCTGCAAAAGACCTGAGACTGGGACGGAGATTTGTCTTCCAACAAGACAATGATCCAAAACATAAAGCAAAATCTACAATGGAATGGTTCAAAAATAAACATATCCAGGTGTTAGAATGGCCAAGTCAAAGTCCAGACCTGAATCCAATCGAGAATCTGTGGAAAGAACTGAAAACTGCTGTTCACAAATGCTCTCCATCCAACCTCACTGAGCTCGAGCTGTTTTGCAAGGAGGAATGGGAACAAAATTTCAGTCTCTCGATGTGCAAAACTGATAGAGACACACCCCAAGCGACTTACAGCTGTAATCGCAGCAAAAGGTGGCGCTACAAAGTATCAACTTAAGGGGGCTGAATAATTTTGCACGCCCAATTTTTCAGTTTTTGATTTGTTAAAAAAGTTTGAAATATCCAATAAATGTCGTTCCACTTCATGATTGTGTCCCACTTGTTGTTGATTCTTCACAAAAAAATACAGTTTTATATCTTTATGTTTGAAGCCTGAAATGTGGCAAAAGGTCGCAAAGTTCAAGGGGGCCGAATACTTTCGCAAGGCACTGTATGTTCATCCCCGTTTCATTCCGTTCGCTTCCATTTAAGACAAGGTTTACAACAGAATTGGCGGAATGAATACACCCTTGATCACACGCAAACACAGTTCACTTTCATAGCAGCCCGATCGTTGTATAATTCCTTCTCTCGTCTACGCACTCTCCTCCTCTCACCTTTTCTCTTTGCTTGTGGACTTCAGTGCACAACACTTCGGCTGTCTAGGCGAAAAAACCTTTCCAAGCAAAACCTTCATATCATAACAGCTACACCTACATCATTGTGTTTAATTCGTTAATGTCAATCATGCAGTACAGTGTACATACCAAGTTGCAATAGATTAATAAAACCAAAAGCATACCTTGACTTGGAAGAGCTCCAGTGTTGGATAGCCATAGTCTGCTAGATAGCATCCCTCTGTTTGTGCCAGGTGTTTGAGTAGGCTAAACTAGCTAGCTGCATTCACTAGCTAAGTAAGTGAAAGTGAAAAAAATAAGAAATATAGCTCTCTCTTAATTTGTTCAAAACTGTTCAACTATTGTCTTTCTCTCTATTTGAATCAACTACTAACCACATTTTATGCACTGCAGTGCTAGCTAGCTGTAGCTTGTGCTTTCAGTACAATATTCATCCTTTGATCCTTTGATTGAGGAGACAACATGTCAGTTCATGCTGCAAGAGCTCTGATAGGTTGGAGGGAGTCCTCTGGAAGTTGACATAATTACTGTGTCTATGGAAGGGGGTGAGGACCACGAGCTACCTAGGTTTTGCATTGAAGTCAATGTACCCAGAGGAGGACCGAAGCTATCTGTCCTCCGGATACACCATGGTGCTGCCCTACAGAGTGCTGTTGGGGATACTATAGGCCTTCATTGCAAACAGTGTGTTTTAATCAATTAATTTGGTGATGTGAATATATTTAGTAATGTTTCACAATTTTTATTTTTATAAATTTCACTGAAGAGGATGGTCCTCCTTTTCCTCTTCTGAAGTGCATCCACTGTCCCCTGTCCCCAAAATGACCCACTCAGCTGCAGCCCTCGTCACCACACCCCTGTGTTGTTTCAAGCCAACTGGCTAAATGGCCTGGCCCCAAAGGAAGTCCATGACCATGCACTCTCTCTACAAATATTTCCTGGTGCAAACAGCTCATGCAACATGGCTTCAAATAGCTTTCTTATGTGGGAGAGTGTGCTCTGTGGGGTTAAGAATGTTTAGTGAATTCATGATTGTCTAATGAGGATTGCATTTTGGTTGAGTAGTGCAGGAAGTGGTACTGGGTGACTTTCAGTTTGACACTTTCCCATTTTCTATTAAGGAATCTTTACTTTTACTCAAGTATGACAATTGGGTACTTTTCCACCTCTGATTTCAGGTAGCACCTTACATTTCTTATTATTTTTCAGAACTGGTGACATGAAGCCTTGGGCAAAATAGTACTAATGCGTGATGATACATTTTGTCCTGTCTTAAATATTGCATGGCTTTCTCAGCCTGCTGGATTGAGCAACTCTCATGCTCATGATCACGATGAACTACATTTGCAACTGAAAGTTCACGGCTTGTGACTACTTAGATTATTAATGATGTTAAAAAAAAGTTAACCATCTGATTACTAAATCTAGATGTTCCATATATTGAGATATTTTTTTCACGCAAATGCATGCTTCTCTGTAAAATAAGCATTGCTTTGGTGCGCCCACGGCAACTCATCCTGGGAAACTAAGTGAACCTAGAGAGAGGAGACCACTTCATGTGTTCTGAGGAAACATTTGCATGAGTATCATCCTTCCCAAATAAAGAGAATGTTTGCTTTTGTTGTCTTTCATATATATTTTATCTACACAATCTCCAGGGTTTGATCTGATATGGGAGGCATGCTTGTTGACACTGTTTTCATGATCCTCTCTATTATTGTTTAGGCTCAGTGATACAGGAAATCCCACACACTGTTTTCTTAGAGATGACAGTAGCAGATAGTAATTTTGTCCAACCAAAATTACAGCATAATTAAAAATGTAAGATTTACTGAGCTTGCTGTATCACTAAAGTTATTGCTTGGTTATGTATTACCTTTCTATTAGCATCCTGTGCAGTGTACTCTGGGAAAAAATATACAAAATACATTTAAAATAGGCTTATAAAGATCAGAAGACAATCCACAGGGCTGTTGTCTTATACGCTACAGGATGTTCTCCCACTTCCTAAACCAGGGGTTCTTAAACTTTTTCAGCTCAAGACCCAAATGAGAAATTGACTGTCTTCCCATGACCCAAAATCCTCCTACAACGACAGAAATTCAGAATAAATAGTGTGTGATTGTAGATTTATTCTCATAACTCACAACCCACCTCTCACATGCCCAGGGCCCAATTTGGGTCCCCACCCATAGTTTAAGAAACCCTGTCCTAAATCCATTCAGAGGACAGGACAGTGGGTACAGATCTTGAGCCATGGGATTTGACAACAGCATATTGGAGATGAATTCCTCTCAGCCAACAGAACCATACTGACAACACCTCAGACTTTAGAAACGGATGTCTCTGAGGCGCTGATGATATATGAGTTAGGAGAATGAGCTTTGTAATTTCATAAGGAATGATGATGTGAAGAATGTGCCAAAACCACAGTTCATAGATACTGACTCACGTCATTAACAGCTTCTGATTTACTCAAAGACACATTGTGAAACACTTATAATTTGTAGCCACTCAAATATGATTTTCAAAAATGTACCCTAAAAAAGTAATATACCGTTCATGAACGTTAGTGTCATTCTAGATGGAAAGATTCGAGTTTTGTGTGCGAGCAGTGTTTCAACAAGACTATCGAGACGTTATCCTGCTCTTCCTCTAGTGTCTGTGTGGATACACTTGCCAAGCCCATGACAGTTGATCAATGGCCAATGGTACAGGAAATTCCAGTCTGCTCCTCATAGGCATCAGGCATTTGGACGTAAAATGACATTCTTTCATTTCATTATGAAAGACGTGTCCCTCTGTCTAGCAAAGGTTGACTTACGCATAACAGCCGCCTTTAGTCTGATTCATCCATCTTGTTGATCTCGAGTAATAAACATGTTTTATATCTGCAGTAAGTGGTTTATAAGACCTTCCTTCATCCACAATAACATCCCAAACGGCCACAATCCTTCCAACAGCATTCTAACTTCATCTAATGTTCACCTCAATGTAATAGAAAACATATTCATAATGCTAGCAAGTATTATTCTATGTGCCTTGTAGTTGCTGCTGCACACATACCACAGATATGAGTAGGCTGCCATTCTATGAATAATGCATTGGCAGTGAGGACTGATTTATATATCAAACCTTTGAACCTGCTCCAGTTAATCAAGGCGGGTGGGGTTGGGAGAGGAAACGGCTGCATTGTGTGACAGACAGCAGACCCTGGTGGGTTATCTCTCTTACTGGGTTATGCAAACAGCTTCTGACAAACTCCCTCTTTACTTCCCCATGTGTGGGATGCATTTTGTGGTGGGGCCTTGTTCAACATGGCATAACTGCTACTGATGAACGCCAAGAGCAAAGTATTGTATTGTATGGTCCTTGGTCCGCCAACACATCCCAAGTGGGAATGTGTGAGCCGAGCCAACGCCTTACATGCAACACAAAAGCTTTAAGAAAGATGAGGTGCCATCACCCTTTTAGGGAAACGTATCATTCTCAGAGAAACAATATAACAGGCTTGCTGCCTTCCACTACTCCCATATTGCTCCTCCAAAAGAAACTTGGCCTCCAAAAGAGAATGGACCATATAACCAGTGTGTATACGATCTGTTACCTAAATCAAATGTTGCAGTGAATGAATTATTTATACATGATTATTGCATTCAAGACACCTTGCATAAATCTCCTTACGTGGCAAAACGTCTCCCCTGTGAAATGGCTGTCTAAATAAATCAAAAATGTTGCGTCTATAATAATAACTAGCAAATGAGGGGCGTAATATTCTCGCTGACAAAATTGAATAAACAGTGTGTTTTCAATTGAATCATTAGACGGTATTAAGGTGGAACATGTTTTTGGCATGGAGGTTTCGTTGGTGCCATAAGGAATGAGAAAATAACCCAATACAGTAAAAGAGTCAGTGAGTTAATATTTGGACTATTTATTGTTCTGCGACATTCTTCTACTTTTTCTCTCTCCCTGCACTTAAAGAAATCTGAGCCTCATTTAAAAATCCGGAGAGAGACAATTGAATCTCTAAACAGTTGCATTTCATTGTACTTACAGACAGGAGATAATTTACAGCGTTTTCAGGACTGTGTAATCATCCTACAGTGGCGGATGGACCAAACAGAGCAGAAGAGAAAGGTATCAGTGTGAGGATCTGTCACGCCCTGACCTTAGAGAGCCTTTTTATTTCTCTTATTTGGTTAGGTCGGGGTGTGATTTGGGTGGGCATTCTAGTTTTTCTATTTCTTTGTTGGCCGGGTATAGTTCCCAATCAGAGGCAGCTGTCTGTCATTGTCTCTGATTGGGGATCTTAGGCAGCCTTTTTTCCACCTTTAGTTTGTGGGATCTTGTTTGTGTGTAGTTGCTTTCTGCACTGCACGTAGCTTTACGTTCGTTTTGTATTTTTATTTTTTTGGTGTCATTTAAATAAAATAAAGATTTACGCCTACCACGCTGCACCTTGGTCCAATCCATCTCTAAACAATCGTGACAGGATCAGATCAGTCAGTCAGAGACGTGGGGTTATGGAGATGAGTAGAATACAGGGGATGTTCTATCAGAGAACTTAATCAGGTTTAAAGCAGGAACCCAGTCATCAACAGTAGGCAGGCTGTGCTAGTAGTTAGCCTAATACATTTCGAGTGGCGCAGCGGTCTAAGGTACTGCATTTCAGTGCTAGAGGCGTCAATACAGGCAGTTAACCCACTGTTCCTAGGCCGTCATTGAAAACAAGATTTTGTTCTTAACTGACTTGCCTAGTTAAATAAAGGTAAAATAAAAACAAATACAGACCCTGGTTCGATTCCAGGCTGTATTACAAACGGCTGTGATTGGGAGTCCCATAGGGCGGCGCACAATTGTCCCAGTGTCGTCCAGGTTGGGGTTTGGCAGGGGTAGGCCATCATTGTAAATAAGAATTTGTTCTTAACTGACTTGCCTAGTTAAATAAAGGTTCAATTAAATACATTTAAAAAATATTATAAAAATCCCACTCTCCTGCTGTTATGCAACAGTTCATTACCATAGTGGGTCGGAAATGTCTACAACTGATGTTTTATTAATATAATAATGTAACCTATTTCACAATAACAATACTTTGGCCTTGATGTAAGTAAGAGTCCAAGCCACTCCCAATGCTCTTGCCCATTTGGTGTGCACTGTGGGACTGTGACAGTCCAACATCAAATCACATTAGCAGTGAATGATATTATTTTCATCTTCCACATAAGATGTCTATTGTGTTAGCGCTGAAGTGCATTCCTCAGCGCCCACTTGTCTCCCTCCTCTCCTGGGGCGTGAGCCTCTTTAGGGCTGATGGAAAGGGGTTCATAGCGTATAGGCAGAAGAAGAGATGAATGTTTAAGTTGAACAGGTTCAAACTCACCTTAATTTGTATTGGAAAGTACATTGTACTTATTGGAAAGTACATTGTACATTGGGAAGATGATGGTTAGGTTGATTTTTACATGAGGATTTTGGGGACTGAATAAATCAAAGGCTTTGTACACAATATGTATTATACAGTGCCTAGTAAAAGTCTACAAACTCCTTAAAAAGCTTGCACATTTTGCTGCCCCCCTCACATAATCTACTCCACATTTTCAAAGTGAAAGAAAAATTATAGAACATTTTCCAAATGAATAAAAAAACAAAGATCTTGATTGCGTATGTCTTCACACACCAGAGTTAATAAATGGTGGAAGCACCTTCAGAAGCCATTACAGCTATGAATCATTTTGACTGAGATTCTAGCAAATTGCTCAATTTGGTTGGTAATCATTGATGAACAGCCTTATTCAAATCGTGTCTCTGATTTACAAGCATATTTAAGTCAGGACTGAGGCTGGACCACTCAGGAACACTAAACACCTATTGGAAAAGCCACTCTGGTGTATCTTTGGCATTATAATGTGTGTAATTTTCCTGCTAAAAAACAAAACTCTATCCCAGGGTTAAGTATTCAGAAGATTGAGGCAGGGTCTCCTCTAACGTCTTACCTGGGCATTGCCCTCAGTCCCTGCTGGTGACAAGCATACTCATAACATAATGCTGCCACCACAATACTTGAAGAACAAAATTGCATTCACTCCATAAATCCACTCCAAACCATCCATTCAGTTTGCAACAAGCCCGTTAAGTAATACTGCAAAGAAATTCACTTTTTGGTCTAAATTCCATTTTTTGGGTCAAATCCAACACAATACAACACAGAGTGAAACCCTCTATATTCTTTCACTTTGAAAATGCAGAGTAGGTTTTGTAGGTCGATAGATGTAATTTTAAGGCAGCAAAATATGAAGACAGTGCAAGGGGTGTGTGGACTTTTACTAGCCGCTGTAAGAAAGTAACGCAAGTCTTCTTAGAAGTTCAGATGTATTATTACTGCAATATTGGAGTATTAAGTGATTATTAAGATAAACACCAGGAGATGCATCTTCAACAGGGATCAGTGGTGTAGCATAGGGAGGGTAAATGCACATCAACATGTTTATATATTTTTGACTTTGAGCGAGCGTTTATCCACCTAACGAGGAAAAATGCATTGCAAACATAGGAGCATTACTTGTTTCATCGCAAACGGCAATTAGCATTTACCTATATATATATATATTATTTTTTTTTTTATTTTTTTTTTTTTTACACTGAATCACTGACAGGGATGTAAAACAACTGAAATGTCACCTAGAGCAACACATACCAAATGGAATTGGTCTACAGTATGGAATGAGAAATCCTCAGAGGGCTAAGATTGCAAGCCAGAAACCAGTGTTTTGGAGAGAGATAAAGATCTCATACCAGGCATTCTGGGCCACCACCACCGGCACCACTGACACTCCAAACATCCCAAGAAGCTGGTGGTTACTGTGTGTAGTAACAGTGGCGGACATACCAGGGACCGACGGAAAGGGGAGGCGCTAAACATATTCACAGAACACTGGAAGCACAGTGAAAGCTGGTTGAGAGAATGCCATGAGTGTACCAAGCTGTCATCAAGGCAAAGGGTGGCTACTTTGGAGAATCTCAATTATAAAATATATTTTGATGTTTTTGGTCACTACATGATTCCATATGCGTTATTTCATAGTTTTGATGTCTTTACTACTATTCTACAATGTAGAAAAAAATAAAAAAAATAAAGAAAAACCCTTGAATGAGTAGGTGTGTCCAAAACTTTGACTGGTACTGTGCATAGTAGGTACACGGCATCATTTTCATTCTAACTGCTGCTAGCTACAATATTTGATAGAGCCTCACTTCGGTCTGAAAATAGGGGAAATAGTAGAGAACTCATCTGAGATGTCACAGGCCCATGGATGATGAGGTGCCACGACAGAGACTGTAAGGTGAGCTCTTAGTACAAAGGAAGTAAGTACCTTGAAGCATGACTGGGTTCTCATAATACTCATACTCATACTAAACAGCCTTTTCTTCTATTGAAACTTCAATCCGATTGGAGTCGTTGCGATCGTGGTTATGTCAAACCTTTCGCCGGTCCCCTTGACAAAAAGCTTCAGAGAATAGAGATGCAATCATTCGATTTTTGACGTGTTCAGAGGCTTGATGTTAAAAGGCCTGAGAACACCAACGCTATCTTTCTGTTCTGTGCCGTGTGAAAATGAACGTTGGCGTCCCACGCGTTTCCCAAACCCGTGGAAAAGGAATGTCTATGAGTGTTTTTCAACTTGTGTAATCGGATGTGTACGTACCCTCAATGTAAAAACAAACGTGCTGACCTGTGAAAACCCAGCTGTGGCCCTTTCGCCAGTATAAACAGGGGTTTTTCCCAACGAAAGTAATGACCAAAGTAACACATGCCTTGTTTTGCTGGCGGAAACCAAGGAATTTTGTTCTCTGCCGGGCCTGGTTTCTGTTGGCAGTACTCCCCTTCCAAGGCTTGTGGCCAAAGTAAATAAAAGCAGAGCGCTCTCTCGACCTCCATCAAACACATGACTCTGAAACAGCTGTTAGCATTTAGTTGGAAAAACCACTGACATTCCTCACAGCAGAATGTATATGTGTCATGTGAGATCAATCAACACACACATTCTTCCAGTGTGGTTACACTCCAGCGATTTCTTCCCCTTCCGAAAGAAAACACAGAGGAACACACCACTGACCAGGTTAGAATGGCGACTTCAGGATATTCATTATGTCTTCCTTTAGTACCCGAATCAAAGCGTTTCTCAAAATGGCCAAATGACTCCAAAGTCTCCATTTGTTTTTCTCAAATGACATGTTCAGTAAGTGGATACTGTTTAAACAGAAACATCAAGCTAACCTAGCTACTACATCAGGGACATACATAGAATTTCATGTATGTGAACATTTTGGAACTTTCGGTTGGGCTAAATTGGGTGCTGCAGTATAAGACCCCAATTCACAGTTTAACTTTTTTGTCAGAGAGAGAAAGAGATTACTTAAATATGTGCTTGGCAGATCCTTTAACCATGGTAATACTGTAACAGAATATAATGTATAGGAGTGCAGTGCATAGAAAATCCACATTGAACTTACTTGGCATGGATCTACCATTGAGAGTATGTAGGCGTTATACACTTAAAGAGAAAACATATGTCATTAGATTCTGTAGGGTGGTGGTCGCCAACCGGTCGAACGATAAAGGCTTGCGCTCCTTTTTTAAAATCGTGTTGAGCTGTTGCCGGTAGGTGCACTTGATTCTAAAGTCCTGCGCACCGGGTAAGCAAAGCGTTCCCATGAGACAAACTCCGCCTGCTCGGCGGACCTGCAAATCTGTGCCTAAATCGAGTGCACCTACTGTGCTGCCCAATCAGATAGCTCAAATCACCGTGGCTACAGAGCCACCATGACCCTGGCCACAGCCAAGTTTAATAGGCTACTAGCCTACGTGAGCTTTAATCACAGAGAGACTGTCAACGAATACAGCAAAGAGCTGCTGTTTTTACAAGTGAGTTCATGTTTAAGTTTATATTCAGCACTGTCACTGTTTTTATTCAACACTATTACAAAACGTGCTTCTCCCTACTCCTGTCACGCCCTGGTCTTAGTATTTTGTGTTTTCTTTATTAATTTGGTCAGGCCAGGGTGTGACATGGGTTTTGTATGTGGTGTGTTTTGTCTTGGGGTTTTTGTTAGGTATTGGGTTTGTGGCTTTGTAGGGGTATCTAGTATAGTCTATGGCTGTCTGGAGTGGTTCTCAATCAGAGGCAGGTGTTTATCATTGTCTCTGATTGGGAACCATATTTAGGCAGCCATATTCTTTGAGTGTTTGGTGGGTGATTGTTCCTGTCTTTGTTGTCACCAGATAGGCTGTATAGGTTTTCACGGTACGTTTGTTGTTTTTGTATTGTTTGTTTTTTCATCGTCATTAAACATGTATCAAGAATGCCACGCTGCATTTTGGTCCGACTCTCCTTCACCTCAAGAAAACCGTTACACTTCCGCTCTGGCTGCAGCTGCAACAAATTCTTCTTATATTTATTAGCAGCTCGTCGTGTCGATTTTAATATTAAGGAATATTTAACTTTCCCTGGTCATAGGAACAACATGAATTTGTGCGAGGCAGATGCGGTGCGACTCGGGTTTCGCCATCAGGTGGAAGACGGTGTCCCCTCTCTGGTCAGTCTCACGGGAGGAAAGGACGGAGAGAACAAGGACCGTGAGAGGCGGTTGGGAAAAATAGTTTTGAACGGTCATCCAACTCGGAATTCCAAGTCGGGAACTCTGACTTTCTAGAGCTCCAACCTTTCGACCTGAAGATCACTGACGTCGTGTTTTGACCTCGTTGACCATCAGATGCAGGTACAATCAGTCCAGTAAAATAAAACATTATTTCAATTCATGCTCCACAGTGCCTCACAAGTGCTAAATCAACTGATCTATTTTGTTATCAAAGCTCGAGTTTTGAAATATAATATGGTCTGATTAACAATATTGGCAGGCCAATCATAAAGCCAATATGCTGTAATAATGTATTAGGCCTACAGCCCAAACCTCATTCCTACAAAACTGTTTGTGTGGGTAAATGTAAAAAAAACAAATCTGAGCAGTAGATCTCAGCTTGCTTTTTGACTGCAAAAGTGATCTTGACTCAGAAAAGGTTGGTGATCACTGCTGTAGGGCGTGACTAAATGCCTGTCAAAAGTGCTGTCTCTCCCTCTCACTCTCATTGATTTAGGGTTTTATCAAAAAGCCTTTAAGGAAATGTCCCAGTGCCCACTCCGAGACCCCCCCCCCCCCCCCCCCCCCCACCGCCCATTCAAAGGCCGAGCTGATCTCAACAAACAAAGCTTACGGTTCCTCCTTCCGGATCCATTGTGTACATCTTTACTGAATACACAGGACCAGGGGAGAAATCCTTAAATTTGACATGGGGAAGAAGGGAAGAGTATTTGATTGTATAGTAATGCTGTTTTAATGAGGGATCCTTTTAAATTGCTTCTGATGGGAGGGTGTCGACTTATGAAGAACAACCAATAGAAATGACTAACTTGAAAAAAATGTATAGTGTGCTTTACTGGTAATATGGAAATGATTAAAACAGCACAGTAAACACAGTATACAACAGGAGCACACTGATTGACTGACTGTGTGAATTATGTAAGAAATTAAGAAATGACTGACTTCCTAACATATTTTTTGTCATAACTTGGGGAGCAAAGCCAAGATTGGCACTGGAAATGTCAAAATAGAATAACAAAGGGAGCTATAGTTGAGCCAGAGGAATCCACAGGCTATTTGACAAATAAACGTAAACAAATGGTTGAACGTCAGCCGCCTATGAAATGGAAGATCATAAACAAATCAAACACTTGTTACACGAGTAGCTAGTTCTACGAGAACCCTCCTATTACCGGGAAACTAGATTAGGATTGTATCTAGGGCTGGCACAATTACCGTATAACCGTGTAACTGACGGTTATGGATAAAGATCGTCATGAAAATAAAATAACCGCCATACACGTTTACCTTTCATTTGTATTTTTCAGCTGACTGAAGATGGGACGGTTGAGTCCGTTTCTGCGCTAACGTGGACGCTTAACATGACGAAACGTTGTTGCTCCTTGCTGAAACGAGCAAGGTGTTGTTGCCCTCTCCGTACAGCACCAGACATAGAAATATAATGAATAGAACGTGATGGGGCCCGCTAACCCTGAAAATGTAACTGGCAAATTTATTGGTCCACTCGCAATGGCTGCCTGGTATTGTGATGCAATAGTTTCCAAAGTAATGTAGAATGTTCACTCAAACTATGTTAACTGATGTGGCTCATGCAATGGAATGTGTTTTTTTGTAACATCAGTTGAGTTGAATCAACAAATCCCAGCCCAAATTGATGGGTATTAGATTGCAATATATGAGGTAATTTCGTCAAACTTGAGGCTCTCCATGCTCATTAGTTGCTCATTTAACATAGAGTATTTGCTGCCACTTCACTCAACCCGTTTTGATAGTGTCTCTTCCAAACTGTTTCACATTCCCTGAGACCAACCAGAAATGTTTCTTTGGTCAAATAGTTTGGTCTACATGCGCTTCAATTAGTTCTCTTGGTGCATTTGGAGGGTGATTTGCATCAAATCTATCAATCAATAATAATCTTTCCAAAAGTCAATACTCATTCTAATGTAGCCTCTGTAGTAGAGCCCGCCCGTTGTAAGTTCCTCCAGGAAGGCCTTTTCTCCTTCGCTCTAAATTGAATCTCCACAGGTTCCAGTCTCCGTGAAGGGAGGGTTCAGGTCCGTCCTCGGGATGAAGGCGGCAGTGTAAGTATCCAAGTCAGGTAGGTATCACAAGAGAGTGGAAAGAGAGACTTCTTCTTCTTCTTCTGGTATATTGGCGATCACACAATTTAATGTGCATCCCGTCATCTACTATGTAGGATGGAAACAGGATTCCCCCCCCAAAACTGAACAAACTACTAAAAAACTATCCAATAATAAAAAAAAAAATACAACTTTTCTGTGAAAAAATAAACAGATCTTCTCCCCACACAGGCTAGAACTAGGAAAACTAGGAGGGCGGGTCTTTCGGCGCCGGTACCCTTTGCCAGTCTTCAGATGTAAAATCCTTAAGTCCCAAAAACCTTTCTGCCGCAGCCACAATGACGTCCACTTTCTTAGACTTCTTTGAGACTTGTGCCGTACAGTTTATAACCGTGGCAGTGAACACATCTAAATCCACCCTTTTTAACACGCCGCGTATCTTTCATCTGCCAGCAAACATTTACTACAGGCTGTGGTGTATCCACTACCATATCTTCACTAACATCACTTGCTTTCTCAATTATTGTAATCGCCTCCACATAGGAGATTCGATTGGCCACTCTATCTTTTGCCACCTCAATTTCCTTCAACCTTACAGGGCACTCAGGACACTCAGGTTCATGATCTCCACCAGAATTGCAACACCGTCGTCCTTCTACACACCTTTCTTCAATATACTCTGTCCCTCTGCACACACTTGAAACACGGCCAAATCCTTTACAATTCTTACACTGCAGTGGTTTGGGGATGAGAGCCCTTACAGTGTATCTTACATAACCGAGCTTCACATGTGTAGATATTTCCTCTTCATCAAAAAACAGGACCGACACTTTCTTTTTTTTCTCCCAGCGGATCAGACGCCAAGCACCAACCACACCAGGAATTCTCCTCAGGTATTCAATCTGAACATCCATTGTCACCCCAGGGATGACTCCTTTGACGAGTGCTCTACTCCAAAGTTCAAAACACAAAACTTCTGTTGTCCAGATTGTTTTGAGGCCCACTGCAATTGTCCTCTGCTCTTCAGAAATACAACTCTGACAGACTCCACTTTTGCAAGTGCCTCAAACACCTCAAACTGTTTTCCCACATGTGCATCCCAAGAAGAAGTGATTCATTATCATTCACACACGTGTCCTCCACTCCAATTTTAGACAATTTCAACTGCTGTTAGCCATTCAGAACATTCGTCTTCACCACTCGTCTTCGCGCTGCTTGATTCGAACTTAGCATCCACTTCCACCATCTTCCCATTTACCGCCGTGTCAGTCGAAAACCGTCATGCTGCAATGTCACCTCTCAATTTGGGTAAAAGCATATCATTGGCGAGCTTAATAGATAGCGAGTGTGAGAATTCAGGACATGTGTTAGTGGCAGCACACGTGAGATTTCACACTTCAATTATTGAACACACATCACTCGTGAATAGGTTGTCACAGCAAACACATTTCAAAACGTGAACACAGCAAACGTGGGAGAAAAAGAGGAAGCTCTTTGTCACCTGGTTTACATAGTGACAATGGATACTCTAATATAAATGTCTATGTAACAGACACTCTTTTGTTTATTGACTTACTGTTAGTATAAAGGAAGTAGGAAGTTTGACAAATGACTGTCAAGTGACTTATTGCCATAGTTTTGAATGTCTGAGTGAGGTGTGTAAACACATCTAGACTCTTAGCATTCCATCATAAAATATCCCAGGCACATCCAGCAGTAGTTACACCTGAACAAACACTCTTTCATGTGTTGTACAATTTGAAACCAAAAAAGTCACCCGTCACAATATTCATTACACTTAATTAATGAGGTCATTGAATAAATTGTATGCGTTGCAAATGTCCACCTATAACAAGCTATAAGTGCTACAACCCATTCAAACTCTGGGCTACGAAACAAACTCGCACTGTTATAGAACATTTCCTCCCAGAATTCAGAGCATGACATACACAGAGTAGCCTACGTGAAGGCCCAATGTGTTCCAATTGAACCCCAGAGAAACTCAAAGTGAGAGGTCTGTAGTAAGTCATGCATGCTAATTGACAAGCAGTTCAGGCTAGTGACCGGGCCAACATGGGGGATGTAGACACCGTTGACTACTCTCTGGCCGGCTGGCTGGGTGGCCCGCTGGTAGAGTAGAGAGTGAGTCAGAAGCAGACGGCCTGACGTGGCCGGACGGCCTGTCTGCGACCTACCGCCAGTCAGCCCAGCACCCTCCCTCCCTGCCATGGTCTGTTGGGCAGGGCACTGCTAACACTGGGCTTTTACTGGGTTAGTGCCGATACAGACTCACAGTCTTACGCAATGCTTCCATTATTTCAAGCAGGACAGCCACAACACACTGTCTGCAGGGGATAGAACAGGACGACCTGAATTAAAGATGCATGTGAAGGATATTGTGTTCTATAAATGCCTGAACATTACGTTTTTTTGTATTTAACCTTATTTGTGATAGGGAGTCAATGTTAAGACCGGGTCTCTTTTCCAGATGAGCTCTGTATAGCACCACAATACACATAAAAAAACAATAAACACATGAAACTACACATTAATATACACAATAAAATATGTATTATTATACACAACAATACACTAAAACAAATCACAATGGTAAACAAACAAACACATTCTTCAGTAAAAAGGTCTGAAGAATGATTAAACAGTATATACAGTACCATTCAATAGTTTGGAGACACCTACTCATTCCCGGGTTTTTCTTAGTTTTGACGATTTTATACATTGTAGAATAAAAGTGAAGACATTAAAACTATGAAACATGGAATCATGGAATCATGTAGTAACCAAAAAAGTGTTAAACAAATCAAAATATATTTTATATTTGACATTCTTCAAATTAGCCACCCTTTGCCCTGATTTCAGCTTTGCACTCTCTTGGCATTCTCTCAACCAGCTTCATGAGGTGGTCTGATCGGATCTCTACAGATCGGTGTCCCACCCTCAGGACGGTTGAGCTAATGTGCGCTGAGGTTGTCAGTAACAAGAACTTTTCCCAGGACATAGATATATCTGATATTGGCAGAAAGCTAACTGCACTGTCCAATTTACAGTAGCTATTAGAGTGAAAGAATACCATGCTATTGTTTGAGGAGAGTGCACAGTTATAAACTTGAAAAGTTATTAATAAACCAATTAGGCACATTTGGGCAGTCTTGATAGAACATTTTGAACAGAAATGCAATGGTTCATTTGATCAGTCTAAAACTTTGCACATACACTGTTGCCATCTAATGGCCAAAATCGAAATTGCGCCTGTGCTGGACTAATACATTATGGCCTTTCTCTTGCATTTCAAAGATGATGGTACAAAAAATACTAAATGTTTTTTTGTATTATCTTTACCAGATCTATTGAGTTATATTTTCCTACATTAATTTCACATTTCAAATGGTATCAAGAATATGGATATCCATGCTTCAGGTCCTGAGCTAAAGGCAGTTAGAGTTGGATATGTCATTTTAGGTGAAAATTGGAGGTTAAGAGGTTTCAGGTGTGCCTTGTTGAAAGTTAATTTGTGGAATTTCTTTCCTTAATGCATTTGAGCCAATCAGTTGTGTTGTGACAGGGTAGTGGTGGTATACAGAAGATAGCCCTGTTTGGTGAAATACCAAGTCCATATTATGGCAAGAACAGCTCAGATAAGCAGAAGAGAAACTACAGTCCATCATTATTTTAAGACTTGAAGATCAGTCAATCGGGAAAATGTCAAGAACTTTGAAATCATCAAGCGCTATGATGAAACTGGCTCTCATGAGGACCGCCACAGGAAGGAAGACCCAGAGTTACCTCTGCTGCAGAGGATACGTTCATTAGAGATACCAGCCTCAGAAATTGCAACCCAAATTCAAGTAACAAGTAACAGACACATCTCAACATCAACTGTTCCGAGGAGACTGCGTGAATCAGGCCTTCATGGTCGAATTACTGCAAATAAACCACTACTAAAGGACACCAATATTAAGAAGAGACTTGCTTGGGCCAAAAAACATGAGCAATGGACATTAGACCGGTGGAAATCTGTCCTTTGGTCTGATGAGTAAATATTTGAGGTTTTTCCTTCCAACCACTGTGTCTTTGTGAGACGCAGAGTTCATGAACGGATGATATCTGCATGTGTGGTTCCCACTGTGAAGCGTGGTAGGAGGAGGTGTGATGGTGTGGGGGTGATTTGCTGGTGACACTGTGTGATTTATTCAGAATTCAAGGCACACTTAACCAGCATGGCTACCACAGCATTCTGCAGCGATATGCCATCCCATCTGGTTTGGGCTTAGTGGGACTATCATTTGTTTTTCAACAGGACAATAACCCAAAACACACCCCCAGCCTGTGTAAGGGCTATTTGACCAAGAAGGGAGAGTGATGGAGTGCTGCATTAGATGACCTGTCCTCCACAATCACCCAACCTCAATCCCATTGAGATGGTTCTGGGATGTGTTGGACCGCAGAGTGAAGGAAAAACAGCCAACAAGTGCTCAGCGTATGTGGGAACTCCTTAAAGATTGTTAGAAAAGTACTCCATTTGAAGCTGTTAAACAAATCAACATATATTTTGTATTTTATATTCTTCAAAGTTGCCACCCTTTGCCTTAAAGACAGCTTTGCACACTCTTGGTATTCTCTCAACCAGCTTCAAATGGAATACATTTCTAGCAGTTTTTGATTACTACATGATTCCATATGTGTAATTTCATAGTTTTGATGTCTTTACTATTATTCTACGATGTTGAAAATTGTAAAATGAAAGAAAAACCCTTGAATGAGTAGGTTTGTCTCACCTTTTGAATGGTAATGTAAATATACAGTGTATATTACTACTGTTCAAAAGTTTGGGGTCGCTTAGAAATGTCTTTGTTTTTGAAAGAAAAGCACATTGTGTCCATTAAAATAACATCAAATTGATCAGAAATACAGTGTATACATTGTTAATGTTGTAGCTGGAAATGGCTGATTTTTTATGGAATATCTACATAGGCGTACAGAGGCCCATTATCAGCAACCATCATTCCTGTGTTCTAATTAGCTAATTCAAGTTTATCATTTCAAATGGCTAACTGATCATTAGAAAACAATTTTGCAATTATGTTAGCACAGCTGAAAATCGTTGTTCTGATTAAAGAAGCAATAAAACTGGCCTTCTTTAGACTAGCTGAGTATCTTTTGTCTTGCCCATTCACCCTCTGAATGGCACACATGCACAACCCATGTCTCAATTGTCTTAAGGCTGAAAAAGCATCTGTATGTTTGACAGATGTAAATGTATAAATCAATCAATCTGACAACGGAGAGCCCCAGGGTGAACTTTAATCATGTTTGTATTGCACACCAATGGGTGACATCATCCCCCATAGCAACAACTTTGACCTCATTCCCCCATACATTGAGAGGTGCTGTCGGTGAGTTAGTATAGCTCTGGGTCTGGGAGCTCTCATGTAGCACTGAGAAGAATGTACATTCAACATACTGTACATCCCACAAATATCACAGACCAAACATTTACTGCATATAACTTTAAAATTACAGAGCACTATATACGCATGCCTTCTACTTATCAAAACGTGACATTGTAACTCTTTCCCAAGGACCTGGATCTGACAGTTAGATACTGTACTGTAGCTGTCAGACAGAACCTTGTGTGATGCTAATCACATACTTTAATGTTGTTGGGTGTCTATTTCTAAACCACTTTCATAAGAGCCTCAAATTGCTGTTCAATAATGACCCTATTATAGTGCAAACCACAATGGTCCATGGTTGCTAGGTTTTTGAAAGGACCTCATTACTCCCTACAAAGACAAGATGTGGGGGAAGAGAACACATGGCCCCACTTATTCAAACCGAGGTCAGATCTTTAGGCCTGGTAAACAGACCCACACAGCTAGCGTGGGAATAGAGCTTCCTAACAACCCTCCAAACACCTTGATGATGAAGGTTTCTCTCTCTCTCTCTCTCTCTCTCTCTATATATATATACATACATACATACATACATACATACATACTATATATATATATATATATACTATATATATATATATATATATATACATACAGTATATCGGTCTTCATCACTCTCTGTATCTCTATGGCCTAAACCCAAGTGTCACATAACAACAGGTTGGGTCCAGGCCAGAGTTGTGTGCAAAGCTCCTGAAGGCTCGCTGGAAGAAGAGGATGTAATGACACAGTGCATGAATGCGGTTTCCTCGATGGAATGGAGCACGGACACACAGCGCTCCATGTTTGGCTACTGTTGACTCTCGAGCAGAGCTGGACTCACAGAAGCACTCACTGGCACGCCACACAGGGTGCTTGTTAGGGATGAAAGAGGACCGACCTTCCGTCCTGTGGCTGAGCCTCCATATGTTCAGGCTGTACACCAATCCAACCCAGGGCCGGCAGACATGCAAGCCCTAATCCCCAGTGTGGCTGGATGGTTTAATGGCATATTTCAGGGTCTTCCAGCATAATAATACAGCCCTTACTCTTGGGCTTCAAGGAGGAAGACGGGGATCTCAGCACATATGATTCGAATGAACTGTGCTATGGACTGCTAACCCAGAGGAACAATGATTCTCAGAAAAAATACTGAATGAATAGGCTAGGTGGACCAGAGTCACTGATCTGAAGTGTTTATCTTGAGCGTGCCCCATCTTGCATGGTTATGTTTGGAATTTCGAGTTCTAATTTCAAGTCATTAGAGTGTCTACATGCCTCTTAGTGATAATAGCTGTAATTCAGATACAGGGGCACAGGGCTGCTGAGGCATCTACTGTAGGTGGCTGAGATAGTGTGGGAGGTCACTGACACTCAAAGAGAGGTGGGGATGATGATTAAATGGACTGTGCCTGTTGGCAGACTTCTAGCTTGCTGTGACAGCACATACCCACTACAAAAACAAATGAGAGTGCATGACATCATGGAGTCCTGTCAACAACCCTTTCTCTGCCTTCCCTGTGCTGTAGTTCACTGCTCTATGCACACTGTACACTACAACTAGGCCTCTATCAGACGCGCCTGCTCCCGCTCTCCCTCTCTGGCGTTCAAGGACACCAGGCTGCCCTTCATTACGCACACCTGTCACCATCATTACGCGCATCTGCGCTCATTGGACTCAGCTGGACCCCTTCAATTTGTCGATTGTCCCCTCTATGTCTGTCCGTTCCTCAGTTTTGTTCCCCGTGTCAGCATTATTGTCGTGATGTCGCTTTGTTCCCCCCCGCCCAGATGTTGTTCTTGTTTTGTTTGATGTCCGTTTTCCATTAAAAGTTCACTTCCTTCTTTTTTTTTCCATTAAAAGTTCACTTCCTCTCCAGCGTCAGTCCTTACACTATAACCAATTAACTTGTACTGTACATGGGCAGGAATTGAAAACAAGCCTCTTATGCAATACAGTAATGTTTATGGAAGCTCTGTTAGATAAAGTATGAGCCTCTATATGGAGTCATAGTCAATTAACTTATACAAGGGCAGAAATTTAAGGATACTGTGCTATATTCAAGCAATAAGGCCCGGGGAGGTGTGGTATATGACCAATATATACGACGCAACGCGGAGTGCCTGGACACAGCCTTTAGCCGTGGTATATTGGCCATACTGTATATCACAAACCCTTGAGGAGCCTTATTGTTATTATAAACTGGTTACCAACATAATTATAGCAGTAAAACTAAATGTTTTGTCATTCCCATGGTCTGATATACCATGGCTTTCAGCCAATCAGAAATCAGGGCTTGAACCACCCAGTTTATAATGGAAGATAGCCTACTATGCATTAAGGTAATGTATACGGGAGATCTGTTAGATAAAGTTTGAGCTCCTAAAGTCATCGCTTCATCCTGGCCGTCTCCTCAGGGCTCACAGAGGCAGAGTAAGGAGGCTCACGTAGGCTTTCCTCGCAGCACCAATAACCATAAACACATGTTTAGGATCTCTCCCCTGAAACGCCATGAATCATATCTCCACAGAGGAGCTGTGTCTGAAAAGGAACACCTATGTGAGAATGCTAATCACTGACTAGAGCTCAGCATTCAACACCATAGTGTCCTCAAAGCTCATCACTAAGCTAAGGACCCTGGGACTAAACACCTCTCTCTGCAACTGGATCTTGGACGTCCTGACGGGCCGCCCCCAGGTTGTAAGGGTAGGTAACAACACATCTGCCACGCTGATCCTCAACACGGGGGCCCCTTAGGGGTGCGTGCTCAGCCCCCTCCTGTATTCCCTGATCACTCATGACTGCACGGCCAGGCACGACTACAACACCATCGTTAGGTTTGCTGATGACACAAAAGTGGTAGGCCTGATCACCGCCAACGATGAGACAGCCTTTAGGGAGGAGGTCAGAGACCTGATCGTGTGGTGCAAGGACAACCTCTCCCTCAACGTGATCAATACAAAGGAGATGATTGTGGACTACAGGAAAAGGAGGACAGAGCACGCCCCCATTCTCATCGACGGGGCAGTAGTGGAGCAGGTTGGAAGCTTATAGTTCCTTGGCATCCACATCACCAACAAACTATCATGGTCCAAGCACACCAAGACAGTTGTGAAGAGGGCACGACAAAACCTATTCCCCCTCAGGAGACTGAAAATATTTGGCATGGGTCCTCAGATCCACAATAGGTTTTACAGCTGCACCATCAAGAGCATCCTGACGGGTTGCATCACTGCCTGGTGTGGAAACTGCTCGGCCTCTGACCGCAAGGCACTACAGAGGGTAGTGCGTACTGGGGCCAAGCTTCCTGCCATCCAGGATCTCTATACCAGGCGGTGTCAGAGGAAGGCTATAAAAAATAGTCAAATACTCCAGCCACCCTAGACTGTTCTCTCTGCTACCGCACAGCAAGCGGTACTGGAGCACCAAGTCTAGGTCCAAAAGGCTCCTAAATAGCTTCTACCCCCAAGCCATAAGACTCCTGAAATGGCTACCCAGACAATTTGCATTGCCCCCCCCCCCCCCCCCCCCCCCGTTATTATCTATGTATAGTCATTTCAACAACTCTACCTACATTAACATATTACCTCAATTACCTTGACACCGGTGCCAAGGTTGACACTGACTCTGTTCCGGTACCCCCTGTATACTTTTTACTGCTGCGCTTGACTTATTTGTTATTCTTATCTCTTACTTTATTGGGGGTTATTTTCTTAAAACTGCTTTGCTGGTGAAGGGCTTGTTGTATTCGGCACATGTGACAAATAACATTTGCTTTGATTTGAAACGGCACCCTATTCCCTACATAGTGCATTACTTTTGAACAGAGCCCTATTGGCCCTGGCCAAAACTAGTGCACTACATAGGGAAATATGGTGCTGTTTGGGATGCATCCGGGGAGAAGTATCCCCAATCCAAACAAGTCACTCAATTTGCTCACTACTCCAAAGCGCTCTAATATGACCCCTGAATGATTTTCTCCTTGTTCACTGTTGACATTTCATTACAATAATGGGTGGGTAATAGAGACAGAGGATGGGTGATATAGAGTATGAGTGAGCTATTAGGCTGTTCTGTGATAACGTGTTCATGAATCAATGGAATCGGAACATTCACCACTAAACTGAGAACAACAAAGAATGACAGGAAGTGGCGGCTTTCCTAATTTCCCCCTGGTAATCCATCACACTGGATCAATGAGGAAAGGATAGGCCTTCTCATGATATCAGTACAACAATCAATACAACTAGTGTTCTATTATATTCTATCCAAAACAATTAATTAAAACAGACAAAGTACAGAAACAGTATGGGGATAAACAGTGGTGTGGTACATATGCTTGTACTCAACAATCAAGTCAGAGCATGTATCTTTTCCAGCTGATTTCAGTGTGGTTTGTCTCTAAATGTCAATGGCCAGCACTACCTGTCTGATTGGTTGGAAGAGAGAACAGGCTTACAACCTGAGGTGGTTTCCCCAGTCAATAATGCCAATACCACGCTTATACTGAGACTCTGTCACTCACTCATTCCACCCTGGTTTTAGGATCATAAAAGGCCCAATGAAATGATGCAAGACACGAATTGAGCCGCCCGAATTCTGTGGAATGTAATTGATGCAATTCAAACCCCATTTCCTGCTGGGATTATTCAAATGGTGTTTGGGAACCATTTTGCTAAGATGACATTGTGCTAACCATGGCCAGAGAGATGTGTTTTCTTGACAGGCGGCTGTGAAGGCGTGATTAAATCCCAACCACCAAGAGAGTGGCTTTGTGTGTCCGCGCCTCCAAGGACACCGGGCTTATATTTTGAGAACAAACAGCCATCTCACCACAAGAATAGGAAATAAAGGAAGTTTTGAGGGATCGGGGAACAAGATGCCTTCGTCTAAGGTTGCTGAGATTCAAAAGGCTGGTAAATGAACGCCAGATTTGTGTTGTGTTGAGAGCATATTTAACCCTTCTGTCTTTTACAAGGGTAAAGGACTTGGCGTAACTACATGCTCATTTAATTCTGTTTAATCTAATAACGGTTGTCATGATTGGTATTTAGGAATCCTTTGCTAGCACCTCCAGTCTAAACAGTGTCCTTCAACAGCCACTTTTGTCTTACAATGTCAGGTGGTTAGAACGTTCTAGATTTTTGTATTACATTTGATGATTCGTGGTTGTGTTTTAGACCAGAGAGATAACACCAGGAAAGGCATTTACGTAGCCTACTATATTGTGAAGATGTTGTGCCTTCAGACCACCAGCCGCTGGGATGATGATTTAAGCGACTACAGCCAGAGCTGGCTCAGTGGTAGGCGGTTCTGGAAGTGCTGTGGAGGAAGTGGAGGTGCTGACCATGCTGGTGCCTCATGCAACGATGTGTTCCTAGAAAACCCTGATCAAAGTGGACAGGCGCGCTAGTTCCGCTCTCCTGCCATCAAAGTACTGCACTTGACCTTATGAAGAGTACACCCAAAGTAACACAAAGAGAGTTGTTCAATCTGCCAATCACGGAGGAGCTCTGGTTCTCATCCTTACTCCCCATAAAAGGGACAGTAAGGGAAGACAACTATAGCTCGCTCACCCTCTGTGTGTTGTCATTAACCTCCCCCCTGGGTTTCCTGCAGAGAGAAGGAGAGAGACAGAGAGGGATGGGTAGAGAGAGATCGGTATAGAGAGAGAAATGAGTAGAGAGAGATAGACGGGTAGAGAGGGTTAGGAGGGGGGGCATGTGCTGTGTACCCATTGCGTTGGAGGACTCCTGCAGCTCGGGACATCCAACACAAACACAACAAAGGCACTGTAAACATTTGGTCCCTTCAATAATGACACCCATTTAGGCTATCCAAGGGAGTGCCCAGACTGGAACAATAGGATCGGCTGCCTGCGTGCAACCTCATTATTCTTCCCTCCCTGAACACCCGTCTGTCTGGCCCATGCTAATGTGCAGCTCGTCTAGCCAGACGCATTGTGGAGGACAGGGGACTTGGTGCAAATATGGGCCCTCTCCCACGGGCATCCTGCAGGCCCCCCCATGTGAGCAGGTACAGGGGTAGGCTACCTTTTGTTGTGTATCGCCGTGTGAGTGTCAAGTTCACATTGTTTTCGGATGAGGAGGGAGAGAGAGAGAAGTGGGTAGAGGGGTTCGGGGTGGCTCCAGGGCTGGGTGGGAGGGAGGGAGGGATGGGGAGTTTGTTTATGGAAGCTTAGAGATTGGTTTTAGAGTTGACGCTTCCAGAGAAAAAAATAGAGTGCTGATTAAGTGGAAGCTTTGAAAAGAGCAGCGAAGTAGAGATGCTGGCTCTGATATCTGTGGTGCTCCGTCATCCTACACTGCAAAACCCAATCGAGCCTCCGGTACTGGGCTCTGACACTAGCAACCACACACCGATCCTGTCGATCCCGGCTTTCCAATTAGAAGCAATTCAAGAGAAGTTTGCTCCATCTCATCAACAGAGTCTCTGCTGTTTCCTCCATTCTCTAATGTTTCACATCCAATTGTAAGACCCAGATTCGATCTCAAGAATGGTGATCGTTGAAAAACAAGCAGGAACCTGCACAACCTAGGCCTGCTAACTTAGACCTACTGTAAAACAAAGTGATTGTTCATCAACATCTAACGAGGCTCTCTTCTGTTTGTCTGTTTAGTTAGCTGGAGCTCATGTCTTTACACTGGGCCTCTCTGATAGAGCCTGTATGCCTCTACCTCTGGAGAACCAGATACATTGGAGCCATGTGTTGAACTGATGTATCGTATAAGGCCTTGATTCACTGCACTGTCTTGTAATCTCCCCAGGGAGTGTAAGGCAACGTAAAAGTTTTTTTTTGTAACTCTGGCAGAAACAACTGCAGTGCAAACTAGACACTTCCCATCTTCCGATAACGGACTCTGGTGTAAAACATTTAATTCCCTTCTTCAGACACCAGACTGGTCCATTAGACAACTTTGAACTTAATCGGAGTTGAGGAGTTCAAGTCTATATGTTGTTTCTCAGTGAAACACAATCACAGATTCAACACATTCAACTGAGATTCAACTTCAAAGTTATCTAATGCACCAGTGTGTTGTCTGAAGAAGTGAACTGCCCAGTTTGTAGTATCATACGTCCCCATGAGCAACCTATTGATTTGTACTAGCAGTGAGCCACGTTGCACAGGAACTGATGTAATATCCAATTAAAAGTCTGCCAACAGGCGATACACTCAAATGGTGTTAAATCCCACAAAATTAGTCACGCTTGGTTAAGATTCCATTACATGAAACAGATGTAACCATTACATTGATTATTCCTCTAAACTGGTTTTATTAGTAAAACATATATTGTTTGTAATAACCTGACAAAATGCGTAAGAAGGGTTCACCTTGTCAGGAATTTAGCTTAGTTTGGCTGTGAGTAAATGGACACAAAGTCAAGTATGGTTTCATTGTAATAATCTAGAAAATGTTGATGAGAATGAAGAGGATTCTAAGAGACGATAGATGTGAGTCCCAAATGACACCATATTCCCTTTTTAGTGCACTACTTTTGACCAGGGCCCATACGGCTCTGGTCAAAAGTAGTGCACCATATAGGGAATACAGTGACTTATTTGGTACACACACAAGGTCTGTGATGAGTGCTTTGGTTTGGTTGTGTCTTTCTCTGTCCCATCAACATTTATCCCATCTCTGACCAGACCAAGGCAGCAGTGATCCACATACAACAGCACAGATCCCCCAGCAGACAGCTGGATTCCATCTGACCTTATAGTTGTCTACACACACAAGCGCGTGCCTCGTGCACATGCACGCACACACATGGGCACGCACGGCAACCATGCACACTCACACTTCTGTGGCCGACGGCAGCCTATGGTGACAGATTGATAAACAAGTCGTAGATTTGCTCGTTTGTAATTGCATTTTTTTTTGGAACAACCTAAACATTGTTTCGCACAACAACAACAACAAAAATCCTACGTATAAAAGACCACAACAAACAACGCTGGATGCCCACCTCATTTATATTTGATTACAATAATAAAGTGGCCTGCAGCATTTTGCTTACGGATGAATCAAAATACTGCATGAGACATTCTGTGGAATGTTTGTTTTTCCACTGTTTAGTTTGAATAATTTATTTGGGATCACAAATAGGCCATGTTTCTCGGTCACAGCAAGAGCAGCGCTCCTCAAAGCGTTGGAACATGATTGTGATGGGAGATAAAAGGCCTCCCACAGACACCAACTGTTAAACAAACCATACTGAAAGAATATTCAATCTGCAAAATAGAATTATTAGCTGGGGCTCACTGTAATTGGAGGAATCTCACCGCCCCCTATTTGAACTGCTGCATGTTTCACAAGTCACCATGAAATAGTCGTTTGGAAGTTACTGTAGTTTGGAAGTTACTGTATTTTGGAAGTTACTGTAGTTTGGAAGTTACTGTAGTTTGGAAGTTAAGTTGTTTCTGAAACCCCTCACAGGGTGAGGTGCACTCAGGGGGTTGGGTGGGCTAAGGCAGAGAATGTTGTGTGAGATCGTACCCCTTACTTCTCTCCCAAACCCTTTCTATGCCATCTGAGACACAGCGAGACTGGCACAAGGCAGATATAGAATGCAGCATAGAAAATAATAACTTCCTCTTGTATCGAGGCACTCCTCATGACCACAAACTAGAATAAAAGTGACAGCGTGGACTGAGTATTGCTTTGTCCTCTCCCTAACAAAAACTCTCTCCATCCCTATCTAAATTTCTGTTTCTCATTGTGGTGATGATTTTTGCATATTGTCCAGGAAAGTATAGTACCAGTCGAATGTTTGGACACACCAACTCATTCAAGAGTTTTTATTTATTTTTACTATTTTCTACATTGTAGAATAATAGTGAAGACATCAACACTATGAAAAAACACCGATGGAGTCATGTAGTAAGTGTTCAAAGTGTTAAACAAATAAAAATATATTTTGTATTTGAGATTCTCTAAAGTAGCCACCCTTTGCTTTGATGACAGCTTTGCACACTCTTGGCATTCTCTCAACCAGCTTCATGAGGTAGTCACCTGGAATACATTTCAATTAACAGATGTGCCTTGTTAAAAGTTCATTTGTGGAATTTCTTTCCTTCTTAATGCATTTGAGCCAATCAGTTGTGTTGTGACAAGGTAGGGGTGGTATACAGAAGATAGCCCTATTTGGTAAAAGACCAAGTCCATATTATGGCAAGAACAGCTCAAATAAGCAAAGAGAAATGACAGTCCATCATTACTTTAAGACATGAAGGTCAGTCAATACGGAAAATGTCAAGAACTTCAAGACATTTTCTTTAAATGCAGTTGCAAAAACCCTCAAGCGCTATGATTAAACTGTCTCTCATGATGACCGCCACAGGAAAGGAAGACCCAGAGTTACCTCTACTGCAGAGGATAAGTTCCTTAGAGTTACCAGCCTCAGAAATTGCAGTCCAAATAAATGCTTCAGAGTTCAAGTAACAGACACATCTCAACATCAACTGTTCATAGGAGACTGCATGAATCATGCCTTCATGGTCGAATTGCTACATAGAAACCACTACTAAAGGACACCAATAATAAGAAGAGACTTGCTTGGGCCAAGAAACACAAGCAATGTACATTAGACCGGTGGAAATCTGACCTTTGATCTAATGAGTCCAAATTTGAGATTTTTTCGCTCCAACCGCCGTGTCTTTGTGAGACGCGGAGTGGGTGAACGGATGATCTCCACATGTGTGGTTCCCACCGTGAAGCATTGAGGAGGAGGAGGTGTGATGGTGTGGGGGTGATTTGCTGGCGACACTGTCAGGGATTTATTTAGTATTCAAGGCACACTTAACCAGCATGGATACCACATCATTCTGCAGGGATACACAATCACATCTGGTTTGCACTTATTGGGACTGTTATTTGTTTTCCTCAAGACAATAACCCAAAACACATCTCCAGGCTGTGTAAGGGCTATTTGACCAAGAAGGAGAGTGATGGTTTGCTGCATCAGATGACCTGGCATCCACAATCACCCGACCTCAACCAAATTGAGATGCTCATCAAGTGCTCAGCATATGTGGGAACTCTTTCAAGATTGTTAGAGAAGTATTCCAGGTGAAGCTGGTTGAGAGAATACCAGGAGTGTGCAAAGCTGTCATCAAGGCAAAGGGTGGCTTCTTTGAAGAATCTAAAATCAAAATAAATGTTGATTTGTTCTACACTTTTTTTTGGTTACTATATGATTCCATATGTTATTTCATAGTTTTGATGTCTTCCCTACTTTTGTAAAAATAAAGAAAAACCCTGGAATGAGTAGGTGTGTCCAAACTTTTCACTGGTACTGTATGTACTATGGTATACTGTACTGCCATTAAACAGTGTCTATATGTGTGCTGTGGATGCACACACAAATATATATTATGTATGCAATGTTGTTTTCACTTCTCCACAATGTAGGATGACTCATACATGATACACACCACCAGTGACCGTGACCATCATACAGTATTTGGTCTCAAATTTGCTTCCTACTTTGATTGTTTCAGCGTGCGTTGCCATAGAGACAGAAGTCAGCGCAGTTACTTTGGATTCTCAGCGTGCCAATTAGCGGGCGAAGAAACAGTGCAGAGAAGAACACTTTTTAGTTGGGTTAAAATATGAAATTCTATCGTCTACCTTATCTCCATTAGCTGTACATATGTATCCATCACCTTTTGTTCTATCCCATTTCCAAACATCTACAGTAGTTCCAAACCAGGCTTATTCATATCTTACCTCTGAGTTCATTTCTATTCCTTCTGAATGTTGGTGACAGAATACGAATGAGCTGGTATTCTGTCCCCTGCCAGTGATATTACTACTCTTTAGGAGAAAACCTCTGAGAGGTCATTCCTGCATCGGCTCCACTACACCTACTGCATATCAAATAGATCTTAGGCTGATCCACCTGCATTTCTTTAAATATTCATTGGAATAACTGAAATGAATAATTCAGTTATCCAAATACCTATTAGCACTGCATTGAGTCTTTGCCCATGCTTATATTTCAACCTGGCAACAACACATCATTACAGTCTCCAGGAATCAGTACTCTGCACTCTTAGGAAAAAAGGGTTCCAAAAGGGTTCTTCTGCTGTCACCATAGGATAACCATTTTTGGTTCCAGGTAGAACTCTTTTGGTTACCATGTAGAACCCTCTGTGGAAAGGGTTCTAACTGGAACCCAAAAAGGGTTCTTCAAAGGGTTCTCCTATGGGGACAGACGAACAACCCTTTTAGGTTCTAGATAGAAAAAAGGTGCGAAGAGTGTACAACTGTACTGCAAGCAACAATAATCCCATCCAAACATAACATGCTTTGAGCACGAAGCGGTGTTCCAAGGTAATCCTTGGCAAGCTGTTGTGCCACAGCGGCACACCAGCTGAATGTCCGGACGTCGTTGCTAAGCTCTGTGTGGTTCGGCGGAGGCGACTTAGCCGCTGCTTGGATAATCCAGTTTGAGAAGCTGCTGCAGATGGGTGAGTGCAGGAAATAATTAGCTCTAAATTGCGGTCAAGCTGAGTAATCTCAGAAGTCTATGGCATCAATCTAGCTGCTGTACCTGGAGCCGCTGAGGAGCTGCTAAGCGCTGCTCAGCTCATGACTTTCTCTCCTGCTCAGTGTTCAGTAGGACACGTCTTCTCATTCCTGAAGTAAAGGGTTGACATTAACAATTTGTATTTTGACAAATCAATACTTTTCTGTAAAGCCATTCCAATTTTTTTATTTACAGCTGTGCATAATCACATTTTCGACAAACATTTGACAAACATTGGCATTCTCTTAAGTTATGTTGAGGAGAAATGACATTCGCACACATTGGCGTGGCAGTAGAGCTCACATCAGCTTTACTTCCTAAGAGAAAATGATGTTTTTCCAATGTCTTTTTAAATCTGTGCTTGTTTTCTCCCCTGAAGCGGTGAGTTTCTCAGTATTGGGGGATAAAGTGTGGTTATTCCCTGGCTTTGTCAGAGACGTGCTGAAATACCTCCAGCTGACTGCCTCTTTAATATCCATCAAACTGAACCAAGCTGCCATATTGGGTTGCTCAACTTCTCCCTGATGCATCATGGAACCAGAGAGCATTGGGTTTATGGTAGATGTGATCCAGGCAGTATCCATGAGTACCCACTTACTGTTAACCACAGTCCAACTACACCTACGAACAACTCTCTATACTGTATCCACAGTCAGGAGCAGGAGACGTGATTCACCAACGCAAAGTCTTTTCACTGTACAGAAGAACAAAGACAACCTCACAGCATGTGATAGAAAAGGGCAGTCATTTTCATTGACCATATACATCATGTCAATGGAAGCTCCGGTGCTATTTCTTCAAGTGCAATCGTGCATTGTCCCTCTGAGAGATGCAGGTGGACACAGTCACTCAGACAGAGGGAAAGGGCAAGTGCATCAGTCAGCCAGAGTACAGCGGTTAAAACCATTACCCCTTAGTGTAGATCACCAGGGACGGAGGCGGGGCAGGCTGCTGGTTGGTTCTCTACCTCCCTGATCACATGACCTGGGTGGACACCAGTTGTGAGGCCGCTGCTGCATCTCTGCAATGAAGGGACTCATTCAATCAGACAGGCACACAGTGCTTACGTACTGTCACCAAGTTAGGATGCATTTAGAAATGAAATAGATTGTGGACTTGACGTGAGGCTTTAGCTTCAACATCTGGATCAATTAGCCTTTCGGCATGTCTGAAGAGTCTTCCTATTGCCAGATCTTAGGCTCCTGCCACTGATCTTCATACTGTCCATCTTAGACATCACTGATTAGGCTCATTTAAAATGATTCAAAGTGAATAGGCTAAACATGACTGTTTTGAGGATATTTAAGTCATGGTGGATATTAGCTTAGCTCTGGTGTTGGAGTGAAAACCTCAATGAACTGAATAGATTTTCTACCCTGTCAATGACATTACCGCATAACTAAGCAACGCCAATGTGAACTCTTCATCTTCAAAGAAACACTGCTTGTACAATAAAGTAGTTAACTAGGAGTCCTGGAAAGAGGCCTGTGTTAAACGTTGACATATTTGCCTGTGTCGTGCTTTTGAAACAGCCACGTCTACGGACCACTTGCCAAATTGGAAAACCAGTGGATAGGCAATGCCAAGTGCAGCTCCAAGCCCAGACGTTTCCACTGCTACATAGTGGTGATAAAACTGTGAACTCCGTTTTACCCTTGGCTTTTTACTTTTCATCTGAGGACACAACCATCAACATGGACAGACTAAGCTTCTAGGGTATGATTTCCGCTTGTGTAAGCGTTGCACTTAATATCTGGAGATTTACACATGTTCAACAGGAACCAAGGCCATTACAGGACGATGTCTTCTCCTCATGGATTGTGTTCACGTTCAAGACCTGAGACCTGGATACCATCACAGCATAGTGGCATCTGGCCATGTACTTATAATTAGAAGAGTATGAGGGCTTGTAGCGGGGAAGGGAAGGTGCAGTGTCCTGGCCGTCCTGGCCCGGCCTCATGGGTAAAGGGCAGGAGTTTTACCTGACCATCAGCACGAAAACTCTGGGCCCTAGTTACTAGGCTGGAGCTATGAAAAATGCCAGTCCCTATTGTAGCATGGGCCAATCGCTCTCCACTTGCTGCTACTGAACCTGATCATAACAAAGTTACAACATGATACTGACACTCCAAGATATCCTCACAAGATACCAGCGGATACCGACAAAAATATTTCTGCATTTGAGATTGATAGAAATAGGAACAGCTATTGGTCAGGATATTGTTGCTATGTGAAATGACCAACACAACACATTCCTCAGAGAGCAGTCCCTCTATAAATAAGAATAGATAAAAAGCAATAAAAAGTTCAAAGCTACAATATCTGCTGCTAATTTCCTTTTCTATTTTCTTCCTGAAGTATTCACATTAGTCACGGGAATATCTTGCATGCTTGCGGTTGCTCCGGGAACCGTTTCCATGACTTTAAATCTGCTGCGTCTTCACATCTCTCAAATTCGAAGGATATCCACAAGCGTATGAATGAAATCAGGCACAGACACACACACACACACACACACACACACACACACACACACACAAATATAGGCAAAAAATATGTTTTTCTCCTTGAAGCCATATAGTCCAAGTCATTCTCCAGGGTCATTCTCTGGGTAGTACTGGGCATTAGCTTAACTCCATTCATTTATTTTATCTTAAGTTGGCAACATAACTCACACTGTCACTCATATCCGCCCTCCCTCTCTATGGGCTTCGTTACAGCCTGGTCCAACAAATGAGAGCCTGACTGTTACCTGTCAACTCTCCCCAGATCCAACTTGATAATGGATACCCCTTTCCCCCCTATAGGCACAGTCATGATGTCTTGGCAATTTTCGTTCCACTACTTCCCCTTTTGTGGCCAGTTATGGATAAACTAGGTTACAAATCATAGTATGCTGCATGGCCCTTAGGTGATTTATCTAAGTGTTTCATCAAGAATGGCAAAGTAGGTCACAAGTAGAAAAGCCAGTCTCATAAAAAAAGAAGAAGAACAGCGAGAATGGACCAGGATAGTGCCCCTAACCTCAACACACGGCAATCTGGATCAGACACGAAAAAAGGAATTTACAAGGACATTTTGAATCACTTTACTTCCTTAACTCATGCTACTTTATTTATCAGTTCATTTGAATTTGTCTCCCAAAAATATTTTTCATTGTTCCCCCTAGTAACACATGTTAGACTTAAATCAAAACTTGAGAGAGACCATTTAGCCTTGGCTTTTGATAACTAAGGACCTAATTTATTTCTTTATCTCTCCCTCCCACCCTTCTTCCCTGCCCCCCCCCTCTTTCTTTCTCTCTCTCCCCTCTCGCTTTCCCCCTCTCTCTCTCTCCATCTCTCGCCCTCTCTCTCTCCCTCTCTAAACAGCAAACAGCCCATCTCCGTTACACAGCAGAGGCCTTGTCTGTGTGCACCAGATTAGTATTTCCGCTCCATCTAAAAAAAAGCTAGTCTAGCATCGCTTGACTTGCTCTACACGAGGCAAGCTTTTCTAACGGCGCATAATAGTTTGTGTTGAACAGTTTAATTAGGCTCCCCCTTCCCCCACCTCACAAGAAAACATCAGCAAATGTTTGTGGGTTTGTGTCTCTCTGTGAGAGTCTCCTCTATGCACCTCCGGGCTTCTAGGCTAGTGTTCTCAAAGGACCTGCTTGTTTGGGACAGAGACGGACTAGACTGGACCCCCCCCCCCCCCCCCACTCCTGGCTACCCACAGTAGATTGATAAGGCTAAGCAGCTTTAGGGAGAGGAAGTTGTAGAACATAAGCGAGATGATAGAAAAAAATAGATTCTCTGGGGTCGCCAGATTCCCTTATACATAAAATATAAGATCCATATTAACTATTAAGTTCAACGTGCATATGCAAAGGCAGTAAAAAGAGAAAGGCAATGTGCTCTCGCGTTACGTAAGGGTACAAATTCAGCACCTACTGCTCAGCTCATGCTGCTTTGCTCAGCTTCCCATTGTGCCGGTAGATGTTAACGTTTTTTTTTTCCTTCTTGCCAGAATATGCACATGAAAACCACATGAAAATAATGACAATCAAACAAATGCAGAATTCCCTGTAGACCATGTCGAGAACACCCAGAGGGATATGGGGCTATAGCGGCATTGTTATCCGTCCTGTCACCGTTTCCATAGGGACATAGGGTCACATGGGGAAACTAGGATCTTCATGCTACTGTACAAAAGCAAGCAATATTCCCATCCCATTCCAACATGCAGATATTTTTCCCTACAAGCATCTTAGATGGAAACAACACAAAAAAAAAAAAGTTGAATATTAGACTGAGGATTCTGCCGAGGCACTCGTCGCAGTGGGCTGGGCTGCGCCCCTGGCCATTTTATGATGGCAGAGGGAAAGATGGATGCAAATGTAATGTCCTGAGCCATCTGGCAGTGGAATCTGGCCCAGGAAGATAAGGTGGGCTGGTCTGTAATCTACCTCCCCCAGTGTGAACAATCATATCAACCAATGCATTGGGTGGCTAATTAAGCAGTGGTTTCCCATGCAGGGAAAATGTCAAATCATTGCTTAGTTGCCCTCTGATTTGTTTCATCTTTAAAATAGCGGGACAAAAAAATAAACATCATGAAAACAAAGAAATGAGAGTGGTGTGTTTTTTTTTAATAAGAGCATAGGCTACAGCTCCTTTATTATGCTGCGTTGTTCGGGATACAGCTCAACGCATCTGCATTGGTGAGCGTATTTGAGGATATGAGTGCGACTGAGATGGTCTCAAAGACCATCATTTATGGATGATAACGTAGCTGAAAGGAGAAAATGTATAAGTAAATGTAACAGTGTACTGTTTATCAGTGTAATGTCTTATGAGACTGCTGTCACGTCCTGACCTTAGTTCCTTTTTTATGTCTCTGTTTTAGTTTGGTCAGGGCGTGAGTTGGGGTGGGCATTCTATGTTTGTTCTGTGTGTTATAGTTCTATGTGTTTGGCCTGGTATGGTTCCCAATCAGAGGCAGCTGTCGAGCTGTCAGCCGGTTTTCCCCGCTATGGGTTGTGGGTAGTTGTTTTCTGTTTTGTGTATTGCACCTTGCAGAACTGTTCGTTTGTTGTTTTTTTGTTCAAGTATTCATATTGATTAAAAGGTATTATGAATACTTACCACGCTGCACCTTGGTCTTCTCCTTCTCCCGACAACAGACGTTACAACAGCTCTGTTTTTAATCTGGATCAAGCCAGTCAACGAAGGCTGCTCACCCTTTCTGTGAACATTCTCATCTGGCTAACATGATTAAATAATTTCCTAAGCAATCAGGTAACGAATTCAAGAAGTTGTTGTCAGTTTAGTGTATGAAATCCATTTGAATTGACTTTGGGACCTATATTTTCTTTGTGTGAAACTTTCTTGGCTGTAACTTTGATCCATACAGTGCACCCTTCTGTTGTATGTTACAATGTCTCCTTACAGAGGAGAGTGCACGGAAGCTCGAAACAGACCACGGCGTGAGAAAAAGAGAGGGCGGTGAGAGAGAAAGATAAATTAGGGGCCTACTAAATCATATAATCTTAACAAAATTGCTCCCTACAGATGCATTTGCTTAACACAGTTATCACGTTGTTGGCCACATTGCCATATATTCCAACATCAAATGGGATTTTGATGTAAAAACAGGTTAACAAACTCATTAAGTAACTGATTCTGGTCCATGATGTACTCCTCTTGGATTGTGATCCTGGAAATCCTGAATTATTTATCACCTGAATGAAAATCATGTCGTAGGAGTAGCCACAGACTACACATTAGACCATGTGACATATGAAAACGAATGAAAAGAACTCAAGAAAAATACAAATGAAAACGGCAAGACAACAACCTCTAGCAGATTTTCTGATCGAGGATGAGCGCCAAGGCTTTTTATGAGGAGGGCTGTTATCAGACATACTGTATCCTCTGTTCATTATTGGGCATCAGTGGTCATTATCGCCACCGGGCCTGCCCAGGATGCTGTGTGCCGTCCAAAGGATGAGTCACTAGTTGGCATCTCTCATTAGCTGTCACACACACACAGACACACACACTCGCACACAAGCATGTCACCACCAGTGTTCCTGAGTGTTTGTAATGAAAGGGCACAGGACACAGCGCAGGGCACTGATGATGGCCTCAGAGTCCGGCACACTCAGGAAGCCTGTATATCAACCAACCACTTATTTAGCCTGATATGAGATTTGCAGTGATCAGGGATTATGGGGACAGCTGTAGATAATATTGCTCATAGTGACCTTCTCACAGCATGTCATTGATACATCTGTTGGAGGGATATTTCTGCAAGTGTTTGATATGCAGAGGCTGTTTATTGTAGTGTATGTGTCACGTTCATCATAACGAGGAGACCAAGGCGCAGTGTGATGTGAATACATCTTTAATTAACGAAGAACACTAAACTAACTAACAAAATAACAACAACCAAAAACCTGACGCTAATACAACAAGTGCTGACATGTAACTACCCATAGACAATAACCCACAAAACCAAAATGGAAAATGGCAACCTAAATAGGATCACCAATCAGAGACAACGATAAACTGCTGTCTCTGATTGGGAACCAATTCAGGCCACCATAGACCTATAATAAACCTAGACTAACCTAACACCCCTAGATATACAAAAAACCTAGACAGGACAAACAAGCATACCCACCCTCGTCACACCCTGACCTGACCAAAATAATACATAAAACATAGAAAACTAAGGTCAGGGCGTGACAATATGTCACTAGACAGGCAGCAATAGACAGATACATGGCAGGCCGTCATTGTAAATACGAATTTGTTCTTAACTGACTTGCCTAGTTCAATAAAGGTTACATACATTTTTAAAAATTAAATAGCAGGTCTCACAATCACTTAGCCAATGGAAATCTTTCTCAGTAAAATTGACAAATGACTCACACCTGTGACACATTTTCTCAAATAGGGGATTGTACTGTATCTCTCTTCTGGAGTTGTGACACACCTGTGACACATTGTCTCAAATAGGGGATTGTACTGTATCTCTCTTCTGGAGTTGTGACACACCTGTGCTATTGTGGCAGAGACCGTCACAAGCTATAAAAGTCCTACTCCAATAAATAAAACATGAAGACAGACGAGCCTAGAGACTCAGGGAAGCGTGTGCATTCTTGCATTGAAAGCAAGCAAAGTGACCCGATTTTGTGCCTTACAAACGTCTGATGAGACTCAAAGGACCGCAGGTTCACCCCCAAGAGGAACATCAAACGAAACTACAAGTTTCTAGAAATGTGTGTTTCCATACCTACAGCAAATACATCCTTCTCAGAGGAAGGCAGCATTTGACCAAATAACTTAAAACTCAAGTTATACAAGTTATTCAGTTATTGGTGAGCTGTCAGTGGAACACTTGAAGCTACAGTAGCGCTCCTCTGACAGCTCAGCTCTGGGTCTTACAGTACTTTAGCATGGGGACGTTTGACGTTCTCCCCATTAGCTCCACGGAGTAGCTTCAAGAGCCGTTTGCCTCAGATCTGGTAGCCTGCCTGACTGTGTCTGCGGTTGTCATGGCGATGATCTGACTCAGAAGTAGTGATTCTCCTTCACGAGTCCAGGCCTCATGCTGTGTGATGAGCTGCTGTGAAGCTGAAGCTGTCTGTCTTCCACTCCTGGGAAACAGATAGTGTTCCACTAGACTAGCTTAGGCACATACACATGGTATAGATGACTAGAGAAGAATGTCCTTGAAGATTACATTAGACCAATTAGAGTTGTTTAGAGGGAGTAATCAGCTGCTTTCCAGAGTTCAATGAGAGCGAGAGCCCTGTTGTGAACATCAGTGATTGATCTGGTGCTTTGAGTTGAAGGGAGACTTCACATAGAGACACACAAAGGTGAACGTACTGCAATTATCACAAAGTGGACAATTACTTCAGTAAAGGTTTACAGAAATGCCAGTGGTAATATAATCAAAACGGATCTATAGCCTGAATTAACACAACACATCCGGTTGACAGTAAGTTAAGCTTTCTTCCACCGAGAAGGACTGGTTAAGGGCATGCGATGCGCATAATAAACATGTCAAACTCTTACAAAGTCAGAGAGGCCTTCTGGAGGAAAATGAGAATCTGCCACCAAAGACAAGAAAAGTAAAGGATTCTTCAAAGGCCTCGTGGCCTCTTTAAAATACAGAGTGGTGGAAGTCGACACAGGCCTTCCTTGGCTGCAGAAGATTCCCTTTGAATACCCTGTAAGTGATAACAGTTCTGCATTACTTCAGCTATCACATGCCAGTTATTTCAGCATGTGTGAAAGTGTATGGGCTGGCTCTATTTCCCCCACACTGTGCCCGTTAAGCCGAGCCAAACCCGGGCTCTGTTGTTTCTTGACTTTATTGATGACAGGGAAGGCCAGATGAGATGTCGATTGGCAGGGAAATCAATTGAAGAGATCCCAGCCAACAAGAGATGTTTCCACTGCCTTGTCTCTGCCAGGAAGGAAGAAAAACATCCCATTCTCCCAGCTATAAGGAAAACATTACAGCGCTGATGGCGGAATATGATTTGGAGCCTCGGTAATGTGTGATTAAGTATAGAAGTAACGGCCTCCTTTCAACAGTGAACATTCCTGTGAGGTTTGTGGCAGTGGCGGGAGCTCCTCCAATTCTATATATCAGTCTCGCTGAAGTTCAGGCGAAGTTTACAGACAGAGTGTTTTATCTGGGTGCAGAGGAATGTGAGTTCTGCGTGCTCACACACACACACACACACACACACACACAAACACACACACACACACACACACACACACACACACACACACACACACACACACACACGCTTGCTTTGATGTGATGATACACGGCACTGTCTTAGGGAGGAGCTTGGTCTCATACGCAAACAGATGATCACTGAGCTGCAAAGCGAAGCATAATGAAGTTTGATGGTATCGTTCCTTTCACACAAAATGACGCAAAACCAAAACCACTTTCTTCCCATGACAGCTAGAGACCCTCTCGTTGCTTTCACGCAAAATTACGCAAAACACAAACCACCTTCTTCCCATGACAGCTAGAGACCCTCCAACTATTTAATGGTGTGGTACCGATGCAACATGACACTACAGAATGGTCAGACAGTACACACCCCTATGTTTTGTAAATGTGCTGTTATATGTTTTTAATTTTTAATTTCACCTTTATTTAACCAGTTAGGCTAGTTGAGAGCAAGTTCTCATTTGCAACTGTGACCTGGCCAAGATAAAGCATAGCAATTCGACACATACAACAACACAGAGTTACACATGGAATAAACAAAACATAGTCAATAATACAGTAGAACAAAAGAAAACAAAATGTCTATGTACAGTGAGTGCAAATGAGGTAAGATAAGGGAGTTAAGGCAATAAATAGGCCATGGTGGCGAAGTAATTACAATATAGCAATTAAACACTGGAATGGTAGATGTGCAGAAGATGAATGTGCAAGTAGAGATACTGGGGTGCAAAGGAGCAAGATAAATAAATAAAAACAGTATGGGGATGAGGTAGGTAGATAGATGGGCTGTTTACAGATGGGCTATATACAGGTGCACTGATCTGTGAGCTGCTCTGACAGCTGGTGCTTAAAGCTAGTAAGGGAGATATGAGTCTCCAGCTTCAGAGATTTTTGCAGTTCATTCCAGTCATTGGCAGCAGAGAACTGGAAGGAAAGACGACCAAAGGAGGAATTGGCTTTGGGGGTGACCAGTGAGATATACCTGCAGGAGCGCGTGCTATGAGTGGGTGCTGCTATGGTGACCAGTGAGCTGAGATAAGGCGGGGCTTTACCTAGCAGAGACTTGTAGACAACCTGGAGCCAGTGGGTTTGGCGACGAGTATGAAGCGAGGGCCAACCAACGAGAGCGTACAGGTCACAATGGTGGGCAGTGTATGGGGCTTTGGTGACAAAACGGATGGCACTGTGATAGACTGCAACCAGTTTGTTGAGTAGAGTGTTGGAGGCTATTTTATAGATGACATCACCGAGGTCGAGGATTGGTAGGATGGTCAGTTTTACGAGGGTATGTTTGGCAGCATGAGTGAAGGATGCTTTGTTGCGATATAGGAAGCCGATTCTAGATTTAATTTTGGATAGGAGATGCTTAATGTGAGTCTGGAAGGAGAGTTTACAGTCTAACCAGACACCTAGTATTTGTAGTTGTCCACGTATTCTAAGTCAGAGCCGTCCAGAGTAGTGATGCTGGACGGGCAAGCAGGTGCGGGCAGTGATCGGTTGAAGAGCATGCATTTAGTTTTACTTGCACATAAGAACAGTTGGAGGCCACGGAAGGAGAGTTGTATGGCTTTGAAGCTCGTCTGGAGGTTAGTTAACACAGTGTCCAAAGAGGGGCCAGAAGTATACAGAATGGTGTCGTCTGCGTAGAGGTGTATCAGAGAATAACCAGCAGCAAGAGCAACATCATTGATGTATACAGAGAAGAGAGTTGGCCCGAGGGTTGAACTCTGTGGCACCCCCATAGAGACTGCCAGAGGTCAGGACAACAGGCCCTCTGATTTGACACACTGTCTGAGAAGTAGTTGGTAAACCAGGCGAGGCAATCATTTGAGAAACCAAGGCTGTTGAGTCTGCCAATAAGAATGTGGTGATTGACAGAGTAAAAATCCTTGGCCAGGTCGATGAATACTGCTGCACAGTAATGTCTGTAATGTCTCTTATTGATGGTATACTTATTTCCCTCAATAAAATGCAAATCAATTTATAACATTTGGATTTATAACATCTGGATTTTTTTGTTGTTATTCTGTGTCTGACATTTCTTTGTCAGTGGGCAAACGTGAAAAATCAGCAGGGGATCAAATACTTTTTTCCCTCACTGTAGATTCAAGGCATAGTAGGTATGACAAAGGTAAGGTAGGATGTGAGTACATTGGAGGTGAACCTAGGCATTGAGTAATGATGAGAGAGATATAGTCTCTAGAGACGTTTAAACCAGGTGATGTCATCGCATATGTAGGAGGCGGAACAACATGGTTGATTAAGGCATATTGAGCAGGGCTAGAGGCTCTACAGTGAAATAAGACAGTAACCACTAACCAGGACAGTAATGGACGAGGCATATTGATATTAGAGAGAGGCATGCGTAGCTAAGTGAACATATGGGTCCAGTGAGTGGTTGGGCTGACTGGGGACACGGCAATTCAGACAGTTAGCAGGCCGATGCTAACACGCTAACAGTTAGAGGCCGGGGCTAAACAAGCAGTTAGTAGGGGCTAGCAGTTAGCAGACCGGGGCAGGCAAGCTAGCAGTTAGCAGAATGGGGCAGGCAAGCTAGCAGTTAGCAGACCGGGGATAGCAAGTTAGCCTATGGGGGACATCACGCTGGGGGTAAGTCTGTTTTTGCCTCTTTGTGCGGTGACGTCGATAGACCAGTCGTGGAATTAGTAGGGTTCTAAGTAGCTCTAGGTAGCTAGTAGGCCACTGTTAGCAGAGGGGCCTTAAGCAGGCGTCGCGCCTGAGGGGCCTGTTGGAATCCTTGGGCAGATACTGTCGGTATTCCAGACGTACGGGGTTCCGTGCCCCGTACCGGCAGTAGAAGGGGTCCGGATATTGTAGCCCAGGAGTGAGCTGGGAGATGGGTCTAGCATGGGCTAGCCCCAGAATAGTTGGTTGGGACGGAAACGTTAGCCAGAAGTAGTCAACCCGGGTTGCGGTTAGCTAGCTGTGATGATCCAGATGAAAATGTTCAGAGTTTGTCGTAGGAATTCGGGGATATGGAGAGAAAAATAGGTCCGGTATGCTCTGGTTTGAAACGCATTGTACGAACTGGCGAGCGCTTTCCGAGCTAAAGGTTAGCTGATGACCGCTAGCAGTGGTTAGCTGACTGATAGCTGGTGGCTAGTTAGCTAGCTAGCTTCAGTTTAAGTATTCCAGTTTGGAGGTAAATAGAAATACTTTAGGAAAAAAAAACTGATCCAGACCACATTGTGTGAGGTGGGTTGCAGGAGAGTATTTTGAAGTTGAGGTTTAGGAAAAATATTAAAAAGAACGCGAAGAAAAATATATATACACATGGGACGAGACAAGACAAAGACAAAGACAAAGACTGCTACGCCATCTTGGATAAGAGTATATCAACATGATCACTCGTAACAAAACTGGTCTTCACAGAATGTGTGTGCGTTTTAGAGTGTCTGTACATGTGGTAACCAGCATATGACTGTAACAGCCCATGCTCAGGTCTCATGAGGGACACTTTTCACAGGAGTTATGTTTGCCAGCTGAGTTTCCTGTGTCTCAGCCCCAGCAGATGACAGTGATGGACATTTGAACAATTCAGTCCCTGTCTTCTGGAGGGAGACAAACTAATCAAACTCTCGCTCCCATTCTCTCTGTTTAGTCTATATCAGTTTGATTATCGTCTCCTTAGAGAAGGCAAGTTTTATGTATTGTTTTACAGGCCTGATGCACAACACAGCAGGTGATCGCAGATTGAAAAACAGAGAGCTCATTTAGATGTTTTCCTAGTGGTGCACATGACCAGGCGTAACAAGGAATGTTAAAATCTGGACATTCCAAACTGCTATTTTGAAACTCAACATTTAGGGGTCAAGTTTCATTTTTGCTACATGCAAAGGAACATTTCTTATCCCACCACTTTCATTTCTACATTCTAGTAACTCCTGGGTCTGCATTCGGACAATGGGCAGTCAGGCAAAAACTTGGCAGCACGAACGGCTTCGATTGAAGAGCAAAAACAGGAACCCGATTCAGCCCTGTCACACCGTCCCCATTCAGTGATGCATGAGAGAAGCCCCTGATCCACAGGAAGTCAGCTCGACTCCGCTGCCCTCCGCCTCCTCTCTCTCTCTCTCTCTGGGCCAGCGAGGGGAATTTACATTCTGATGCCATTCAGTCATGGTTTAACCCCAACAACAGTCTCAGTCCCTGGGATTATCCTGCTCTAACAAGCCATGTCATCGGACTTCACAATAGTGGTGTCATGCCTGACAGGAGGCTTCCAGGAAAACACATACACTATCTGAACACTGAGCAGTGACAGATAGGACTCTCATGGCCATGAGAGCCGTCATGTAAAAATCTTGTCTGCTCACGAACACACAGAACACAGGTCGAAGACAGTGGCCTGAGAGGATCCCCCAGAGCTGATAATAGGGGTACTCATACTTATGCAGTATTAGTTTGGAGGAATGTCCTGCAGATTGGTATCACATATTTCCTGCCGTGGTCTAAGATAAAAGGCACTCCGCGTCTCCTTTCCATACCACTAGTACCTTTCACCTCGACAGCCATCAACCCTGATCTGTCCATCATCTGTCAAACCCAGACAGGTTGCGAAATGGCATTTCCAGTCTGACCATCCACACCACGCCGTATCAAGGATTTCACAGCTTCCTCTCTAAACAGGGCAAAAGACCGCTTATAAAGAGCAGTGGTACTGAACCTCTGCCACAATATTCCTCTCCTAGCAAATGGTGCCATGACATGGTGTGATGGTGATAGTGATATACTGAGGGCCATGGTGTGATGGTGATAGTGATATACTGAGGACCATGGTGTGATGGTGACAGTGATATACTGAGGGCTATGGTGTGATGGTGATAGTGATATACTGTGGGCCATGGTGTGATGGTGATAGTGATATAATGAGGGCCATGGTGTGATGGTGATAGTGATGTACTGAGGGCCATGGTGTGATGGTGATAGTGATATACTGAGGGCCATGGTGTGATGGTGATAGTGATATACTGAGGGCTATGGTGTGATGGTGATAGTGATATTCTGGGGGCTATGGTGTGATGGTGATAGTAATATCATGAGGGCCATGGTGTGATGGTGATAGTGATATACTGAGGGCTATGGTGTGATGGTGATAGTGATATCCTGAGGGCCATGGTGTGATGGTGATAGTGATATACTGAGGGCCATGGTGTGATGGTGATAGTGATATACTGAGGGCCATGGTGTGATGGTGATAGTGATATCTTGAGGGCCATGGTGTGATGGTGATAGTGATATACTGAGGGCCATGGTGTGATGGTGATAGTGATATACTGAGGGCCATGGTGTGATGGTGATAGTGATATCCTGAGGGCCATGGTGTGATGGTGATAGTGATATACTGAGGGCCATGGTGTGATGGTGATAGTGATATACTGAGGGCCATGGTGTGATGGTGATAGTGATATACTGAGGGCCATGGTGTGATGGTGATAGTGATATACTGAGGGCCATGGTGTGATGGTGATAGTGATATCCTGAGGGCCATGGTGTGATGGTGATAGTGATATCCTGAGGGCCATGGTGTGATGGTGATAGTGATATCCTGAGGGCCATGGTGTGATGGTGATAGTGATATACTGAGGGCCATGGTGTGATGGCGATAAAAACAAAACTAAATGTGCACCCCTGGGAGGTCCCAGGACTGAGTTTGGGATACCCTGCCTTATATATTGCACTACCTTTGACCTCGGCCCTCTGGGCATGGTCAAAACTTGTGCACTACATAGGAATAGGGAGCCATTTGGGATGCAGGCCATGTTTCTTGGCTGTAGGGAGGACTAGGGAGGGAGATGCTCTAGTGGTCATTGAACCTTCTCATCCTGGGCAGTCCCACACAGAGACTTACAGAGGAACTCTGGGCAGGACATCCTGCCATTCAGAGCAGGTGTCACAGTTGGGAACGCACTACAGCTGTAAACAGCTTCCTGTGCTGCGGGGTCACCTCTGAGAACAGGAAGTAGAGCATTTCTGGCCCAGCTCAAGTACCAACTTTGTCTATGTACCAACTTTGTCTAACTTTGTATATGTGCTAAGCTGTCAAAGAGTGTGTGTGGGGGGTGATGTGTGTGTGTGTGTGTGTGTGTGTGTGTGTGTGTGTGTGTGTGTGTGTGTGTATTTGCGTGCGTGCGGGAGTGCGTGCGTGTGTGCGGAGAGCAGACTAGCTCCTTATGCAAGAGAAAACAAGGATACATTTGTGTTTCACAACTCAGAATGACTACAAAGGATGTTTGAAGACAGCAATTCCGTAGTCCTTTCATAAAAATAAATGTTGTTCGCTTTGCTAAAGCCCGTCATTTGCATTGCGCCTCTGGACAAACATCTCCTGCTGGTGTCTGTCTGGTGGTGTGACATCGTCCATTATAACCACCTACAAGCAAAACAAACAGCATTGTCAACCTGTGCCTGTTTTCACATTACACAGACACAAATCAGACAATGCCTGAGTCAAACAGGAGAACATAATGATTACCATAAAACAGCGTTTTTTCTCAAATAACTGACTCATGTCACCATATTAGTTGGGCAGCTTAGTAAAAATAGCCTTCTAATCTTGTGTCAACATTGATTTACATGAATAAGAGATATTAGTGTTGCTGATGCACGACATAATTGTTGCCATGGCTATGTACATCCCGCCCTAAGCTGAGAGATCCACTGAACGACGCAATCGCCATTGCACTGCACACTGCCCATACTCACCAGGGCCAAAGGAATGCGTATGTGAGGATGCTGTTCATTGACTACAGCTTGGCCTTCAATACCATAGTGCCCTGTAAGCTCATTACAAAGCTCACAGCCCTGGGTCTGAACTCCTCCCTACGCAACTGACGGGCTGCCCCCAGCTGGTGAAGGTAGGCAACATTACCTCCTCGACACTGATTCTCAACACGGGGGCCCAACAAGTAGGGCTGTTGCGATGACAGTATTACCGCCACACTGGCCGGTTATGAGTCATAAAGGCAGTCAAATTCCACATGATCGTTTAGTCATGTTATTTAGGCATCTCCAAGCTCTGATGGTGCTGAGCCTACCAAACTTGCTGAGCCTACCAAACTTGCTAAATGCCTGGTACTCAGCACTCCATTGTCCCTCTAATCACTCAGTCACCAATGCAAATGTACTCAAAAATCTGATCAAACACTTCATGAGAGCCCATGAGCTCATGTTGCGCAACATTTCTACAGGCTATGCAATTGCGGGAGCAAACAGAGTGATGACCTCTACTAAAAAGAGGAGGATCCCATCAGCTTTCTATAGGCTAGGCCTACTATATTTATTTCTTAACTTTCCTAACATTAAGAACATTGCTTATATTTACAACAAGATTATAGCCTACCTGGCTGGCATGAAAATAAACCACGGGGAAAAGCATCCTCCATTCACTATTTAAGTGCATAGATGACGTGTATTTTTTCCCACTGCCCTTGTTTCGATACAGGTGCATGATAATGCTCCATTCTAAATCTAAACAAATGTCACACATATATTATTTAGTATACACTACCATTCAAAAGTTTGGGGTCACTTAGAAATTACCTTGATTTTGAAAGAAAAGCTTTTTGTGTCCATTAAAATACCATAAAATGTATTGTAAATATAGTGGAGGCACTGCTAAGGTTGTAAATGACTATTGTAGCTAGAAACGGCTGATTTTTTTATGGAATATCTACATAGGTGTACAGAGGCCCATTATCAGCAACCATCACTCCTGTGTTTTAATGGCAGGTTGTGTTAGCTAATCCAAGTTTATCATTTTAAAAGGCTAATTGATAATTATAAAACCATTTTGCATATATGTTAGCACAGCTGAAAACAGTTGTTCTGATTAAAGAAGCAATAAAACTGGCCTTCTTTAGACTAGTTAAGTATCTGGAGCATCAGTATTTGTGGGTTCGATTACAGGCTCAAAATGGCCAGAAACCAAGACCTTTCTCCTGAAACTAGACAGTCTGTTCTTGTTCTGAGAAATGAAGGCTATTCCATGCGAGAAATTGCCAAGAAGCTGAAGATCTCACACAACGCTGTGTACTACTCCCTTCACAGAACACTGCAAATGGGCTCTAACCAGAATAGAAAGAGGAGTGGGAGGCCCCGGTGCATAACTGAGCAAGAGGACAAGTACATCGGAGTGTCTAGTTTGAGAAACAGACGCCTTACAGGTCCTCAACTGGCAGCTTCATTAAATAGTATCTGCAAATCAAATCAAATCAAATGTTATTGGTCACATACACATGGTTAGCTTCTAGTTCCTACCATGCAGTAATATCTAATAAGTAATCTAATAATTTTGCAACAGCTACCTTATGCACACAAATGTAAAGGGATGAATAAGAATGTGTACACATAAATATGTGGATGAGTGATGGCCGTGCGGCATGGGCAAGATGCAGTAGATGGTATATAGTACAGTATATACATATGACATGAGTAATGTAGAGTATGTAAACATTATATAAAGTGGCATTGTTTAAAGTGACTAGTGATACATTTATTACATCCCAGTTTTAATTATTAAAGTGGCTAGGGATTTGAGTCAGTATGTTGGAAGCTGCCACTCAATGTTAGTGATGGCTTTTTAACAGTCTGATGGCCTCTCGGTCCCAGCTTTGATGCACCTGTACTGACCTCGCCTTCTGGATGATAGCAGGGTGAACAGGCAGTGGCTCAGGTGGTTGTTGTCCTTGATGATCTTTTTGGCCTTCCTGTGACATCGGGTGGTGTAGGTGTCCTGGAGGGCAGGTAGTTTGCCCCCGGTGATGCGTTGTGCAGACCGCACTACCCTCTGGAGAGCCTTACGGTTGTGGGCGGTGACAAGCCAAATTTCTTCAGCCTCCTGAGGTTGAATAGGCACTGTTGCGTATTCTTCACCACACTGTCTGTGTGGGTGGACCATTTCAGTTTGTCCGTGATGTGTACGCCGAGGAACTTAAAACTTTCCACCTTCTCCACTACTGTCCCGTCAATGTGGATAGGGGGGTGCTCCCTCTGCTGCTTCCTGAGGTCCACGATAATCTCCTTTGTTTTGTTGACGTTGAGTGTGAGGTTATTTTCCTGACACCACACTCCGAGGGCCCTCACCTTCTCCCTGTAGGCTGTCTCATCCTTGTCGGTAATCAAGCCTACCACTGTATGTCGTCTGTAAACTTGATGATTGAGTTGGAGGCGTGCATGGCCACGCAGTCATGGGTGAACAGGGTGAACAGGGAGTACAGGAGAGGGCTGAGAACACACCCTTGTGGGGCACCAGTGTTGAGGATCAGCGAGGTGGAGAGTTGTTTCCTACCCTCACCACCTGGGGGCGGCCCGTCAGAAAATCTAGGACCCAGTTGCATAGGGTGGGGTTAATTACGAGTTTGGAGAGTACTATGGTGTGAAATGCTGAGCTGTAATCGAGGAACAGCATTCTTACATAGGTATTCCTCTTGTCCAGTTGGGTTAGGGCAGTGTGCAGAGTGATTGTGATTGCGTCGTAGGTAAATGGGCAAGACAAAGATTTAAGTGTCTTTGAACGGGGTATGGTAGTAGGTGCCAGGCACACCAGTATGTGTGTGTCAAGAACTGCAACACTGCTGGGTTTTTCATATTCAACAGTTTCCCGTGTGCATCAAGACTGGTCCACCACCCAAAGTACATCCAGCCAACTTGACACAACTGTGTGGAAGCGTTGGAGTCAACATGGGCCAGCAAACCTGTGGAATGCTTTCAACATGCCCCAACGAATTGAGGCTGTTCTGAGGGAAAAAGGGGGTGAAACTCAATATCAGGAAGGTGTTCCTAATGTTTTGAATACTCAGTGTATTTTTAAGTATGCCTTCTAGCTAGAGTTGCAAAGAAAAATCAATTTCTCAGACTGGCCAATAAAAATAAAAGATTAAGATGGGCAAAAGGACACAGACACTGGACAGAGGAACTCTGCCTAGAAGGCCAGCATCCCGGAGTCGCCACTTCACTCTTGACATTGAGACTGGTGTTTTGTGGGCACTATTTAATGAAGCTCCCAGTTGAGGACTTGTGAGGCGTCTGTTTCTCAAACTAGACACTCTAATGTACTTGTCCTCTTGCTCCGTTGTGCACCGGGGCCTCCCAGTCCTCTTTTTTTTAACTAAACATTCATCAACCCCTACAAAAATGTCCATGAGATATAATCCACATAATAGTTCACATTCCCTGTTATTTTCCTGCTGTTCAAAACGGTGTAAACTTAAGATCCAACATCTGTATACATCGGGGTGATAAGGTAAAAAATGGTGGTAAACTTCGAGAAGAACACTTGAAGCCACTGTAGAAAATAAGGATCCATTTGCTGAAGAATTCATGTAAAAACATGATAGTGTCATTACTTTAATAGTCATCTTGTTTAGATGAAGAGTGGTTAAACTCAGTTGCAGTGAGTGTATGTGCTACCATGCTAGAACTAGTGGTGCAGTATCTATCTCCCAGGAGTGGAGGACAGACAGCTTCAGTTTCACAAGCAGCTCATCACACAGTATGAGGCCTGGACTCATGAAGGAGAAGCACTTCAACCGCAAACACTGTTCTGAGGCTCAGTGAAATGGCTGTTCAGGCTCCTGTGTGGAGCTGATGGAGAGAACGTCCCCTACATGGAGCTACTGCACTCTAAGACCCACAGCTGTGCTGTCAGAGGAACACTAACTTTGCAAGATGAATCCACTTAATGTCTCCCATTTTGTGTCTTTCGGTCGACAACAAGAAAGGTTTGTCCGAAGACCACGGGTTGGGAACCACTGTTCTACTAGATGTAAATATTTCTGCAGTTGTAGCAACCTCGAGATTGTTAATTGTAACATTAGATGAATGGATCAACAACACAAATTCATGAAATATATACACTATATATACACACTACGATCAAAAGTTTTTTTTTTTTTTAGAAATGTCATTGTTTCCCATGAAAACATACATGAAGTGAGTTGCAAAATGAATGGGAAATATAGTCAAGACGTTGACAATACAAATAATTATAAATAATGACCCCTGCTGTCTCAGCCTCCAGTATTTACGCTGCAGTAGTTTAAGTGTTGGGGGGGGGGGGGGGTTAGGGTCAGTCTGTTATATCTGGAGTATTTATCCTGTCTTGTCCGGTGTAATGTATGAATTTAAGTATGCTCTCTCTAATTCTATCTTTCTTTCTCTCTCTCGGAGGACCTGAGCCCGAGGACCATGCCTCAGGACTACCTGTCATGATGACTCCTTGTTGTTCCCAGTCCACCTGGCCGTGCTGCTGCTCCAGTTTCAACTGTTCTGCCTGCGGCTATGGAACCCTGACCTGTTCACTGTTATTACTATTATTTGACCATGCTGGTCATTTATGAACATTTGAACATCTTGGCCATGTTCTGTTATAATCTCCACCCGGCACAGCCAGAAGAGGACTGGCCACGCCTCATAGCCTGGTACCTCTATAGGTTTCTTCCTAGGTTTTTGCCTTTCTAGGGAGTTTTTCCTAGCCACTGTGCTTCTACACCTGCATTTCTTGCTGTTTGGGGTTTTAGGCTAGGTTTCTGTACAGCACTTTGATATACAGTGCCTTGCGAAAGTATTCGGCCCCCTTGAACTTTGCGACCTTTTGCCACATTTCAGGCTTCAAACATAAAGATATAAAACTGTATTTTTTTGTGAAGAATCAACAACAAGTGGGACACAATCATGAAGTGGAACGACATTTATTGGATATTTCAAACTTTTTTAACAAATCAAAAACTGAAAAATTCAGCGTGCAAAATTATTCAGCCCTTTTACTTTCAGTGCAGCAAACTCTCTCCAGAAGTTCAGTGAGGATCTCTGAATGACCCAATGTTGACCTAAATGACTAATGATGATAAATACAATCCACCTGTGTGTAATCAAGTCTCCGTATGAATGCACCTGCACTGTGATAGTCTCAGAGGTCCGTTAAAAGCGCAGAGAGCATCATGAAGAACAAGGAACACACCAGGCAGGTCCGAGATACTGTTGTGAAGAAGTTTAAAGCCGGATTTGGATACAAAAATATTTCCCAAGCTTTAAACATCCCAAGGAGCACTGTGCAAGCGATAATATTGAAATGGAAGGAGTATCAGACCACTGCAAATCTACCAAGACCTGGCCGTCCCTCTAAACTTTCAGCTCATACAAGGAGAAGACTGATCAGAGATGCAGCCAAGAGGCCCATGATCACTCTGGATGAACTGCAGAGATATACAGCTGAGGTGGGAGACTCTGTCCATAGGACAACAATCAGTCGTATATTGCACAAATCTGGCCTTTATGGAAGAGTGGCAAGAAGAAAGCCATTTCTTAAAGATATCCATAAAAAGTGTCGTTTAAAGTTTGCCACAAGCCACCTGGGAGACACACCAAACATGTGGAAGAAGGTGCTCTGGTCAGATGAAACCAAAATTGAACTTTTTGGCAACAATGCAAAACGTTATGTTTGGCGTAAAAGCAACACAGCTGAACACACCATCCCCACTGTCAAACATGGTGGTGGCAGCATCATGGTTTGGGCCTGCTTTTCCTCAGCAGGGACAGGGAAGATGGTTAAAATTGATGGGAAGATGGATGGAGCCAAATACAGGACCATTCTGGAAGAAAACCTGATGGAGTCTGCAAAAGACCTGAGACTGGGACGGAGATTTGTCTTCCAACAAGACAATGATCAAAAACATAAAGCAAAATCTACAATGGAATGGTTCAAAAATAAACATATCCAGGTGTTAGAATGGCCAATTCAAAGTCCAGACCTGAATCCAATCGAGAATCTGTGGAAAGAACTGAAAACTGCTGTTCACAAATGCTCTCCATCCAACCTCACTGAGCTCGAGCTGTTTTGCAAGGAGGAATGGGAAAAAATGTCAGTCTCTCGATGTGCAAAACTGATAGAGCCATACCCCAAGCGACTTACAGCTGTAATCGCAGCAAAAGGTGGAGCTACAAAGTATTAACTTAAGGGGGCTGAATAATTTTGCACGCCCAATTTTTCAGTTTTTGATTTGTTAAAAAAGTTTGAAATATCCAATAAATGTTGTTCCACTTCATGATTGTATCCCACTTGTTGTTGATTCTTCACAAAAAAATACAGTTTTATATCTTTATGTTTGAAGCCTGAAATGTGGCAAAAGGTCGCAAAGTTCAAGGGGGCTGAATACTTTCGCAAGGCACTGTATCAGCTGATGTAAGATGGGCTATATAAATACATTTGTTTTGATTTTGATTTGAATTGAAATAATAATTGTGTCCTTCAAAGTTTTCTTTCGTCAAATAATAATCAATTTGCTGCAATTACAACCTTGCAGACCTTTGGCATTCTAGTTGTCAATTTGTTGAGGTAATCTAAAGAAATTTCAACCCCATGCTTCCTGAAGCACCTCCCACAAGTTGAATTGGATTGATGGGCACTTAATACGTACCATACGGTCAAGCTGCTCCCACAACAGCTCAATGGGGTTGAGATCCGGTGACTGTGCTGGCAACTCCATTATAGACAGAATACCAGCTGACTGCTTCTTCCCTAAATAGTTATTGCATAGTTCGGAGATGTTCCTTGGGTCATTGTCCTGTTGTAGGAGGAAATTGGCTCCAATTAAGCATCTTTTCATTTTTTTCTGTGTTTCAAGAATGTTCTTCTTAGTCATCCAAAAACCTTCAAGATTCGTCTTTCCATAACACTTTTTTCAAATTTTTCAATGTCCAGTGTCTGTGTTATTTTGCCCATCTTAATTTTTTATTTTTGTTGGCCAGTCTGAGATATGACTTTTTCTTTGCAGCTCTGCCTAGAAGGCCAGCATCCCGGAGTCGCCTCTTCACTGTTGACATTGAGACTGTTGTTTTGCGAGTACTATTTAATGAAGCTGCCAGTTGAGGGGTCTGTTTCTCAAACTAGACACTCTAATGTACTCTTGCTCAGTTGTGCACCGGGGCCACTCCTCTTTCTATTCTGGTTAGAGCCAGTTTGTGCTGTTTTGTGAAGGGAGTAGTAAACAGCATTGTATGAAATCTTCAGTTTCTTGGCAATTTCTCGCATGGAATAGCCTTCATTTCTCAGAACAAGAATAGATTGACGAGTTTCAGAAGAAAATTATTTGTGTCTGGCCATTTTGAGCTTGTAAATCAAACCCACAGCTGTGCTAACATAATTGCAAAAGGGTTTTGCTACTTAGCAATGTTTCAACTACTTACTATTTTTAGCTACTTTGCAAATACTTAGCATGGTATCTTTCCCCAAACCTTAACCCATTTAGTTAACCCTAACCTTAAATCCTAACTTTAATCCTAACCCCTAACCCTAGCCTAGCTAACATTAGCCAGCTAGCTAATGTTAGCCACCTAACCACCTTGCTAGAACTCGTAACATGCTTTTTTTCATGCTTTTTCGGAAATTCTTAATACAGTACATTTTGCAAATTTGTAAAATATAATATGAATTCTAAATCGTCACATGTAACACAAAATGGGTGATGGACATCCACAAATAAATACATACCATACGAAACGTAGCATACATACTTAATGGATTGTCCTGGATTTACGTACAGAATAATATGAAATGCTCTGAGACCAGGTTGGAACTCCTTACTCGGTGGACCCTTAGGTTTATTGAAGCTACGATGAATTTGTCTGGTTTGTATTTTCAACTGTTACATATTACAGATACACTTCATATGGGACTCGTAAAAATGGACAAATCCAAATCCACACAAAAGGGATCTGGGACCACAGAACTACTCTTGCGAAGGTTCACTTTCCACAAAAAAAGGGGACAAGAAAAAGTGAGAGGAGGAACACCCATCGTGACTTACCATGCCGTTGTGCAATTCAACACACACACACACACACACACACACACACACACACACACACACACACACACACACACACACACACACACACACACACACACACACACGCCACTAAACTTCACATCCTTGTTGCTTTTGTTGGCCGTGCTCACCGTGTAGGCAGCGGCAGTGTGACGCACGTGCTCCTGTACGTTGAGGTTGTAAATTAGTGGTGAGTGTGCAGGGGCCCCAAGCGGGCCCTGGGGCGGCGGCGTGTATCTGCTCAGGATCTGTTATTATACCCTGTTTCCTGCTTGGCTCTGTGCCAATACAAGTGTGAATATCTGCTGCCTCCAACTGTCGCATGCCGACCAGATAACAGCTCTGACAACAATAAATGCCTTCAGCTCTGCACAATTAAGCCCAAATATACTGCAGGACTCAGTCTATTAAGGCCCAATGTCTTCCTGTCATGTCATTGTGATGCAGGACTACTAACCACAGCCGTCAGGTGCTGGTGGTTTCTCAAGGCACTAGTAAACCTAGACACACTGACATTCCAGCTGTTCAAGTTTATCAAGCGGCAGTTAAGCAAGCCTCCCTAAAAAACAGTATATTGTGCCGTTGTGTGTGTGGGCTAAAGGGAGTTCAAAGCTGACCTGTTTTCTTTTTTGGATGGCACAGTAAAACGCTTGTAGATTGAAAGAGTCGATTCATGTCTATATCTGCCTTTGTCTGGGTTTTATACGTAACGTAACAATGGGTCTGAATACTTTCGGAAGGCACTGTACCTCTCTCTGTGCTGTGGTACTGTAGTTTCTGTGCGCTGACATCTCGGGTGGGTACAGAGCATATCAATCTGTCCTCTATCCTGAGACAGACAGCAATCACACAGAGGACCGTTTCTCTGTCTCTCTCCTAACCATCTTTTTGTCACTCGCCAGAACTCCAGATGGTGCAAGTCTATACATCACAGCATAATGCGCTTTTATTTTACAGACCCTTGTCTTGTTTGACAAGATGTGTGGGGCATTTGTGGGGGACTGTCACAGAAGTACATTCAGTCCTGGCCCAAATCTATGGACTCTCCAGTAGAGAGTCCCTCTCTGTGTCTGTGACCAGATCTTAAAGTGAGTGGGCACAAAAAGTATCATTGTGCCTTTTAGTATCACTGTAAAAAGACATAAACTGGCTGTGAAATTGGATTTCATTACAGTTTTTCTCAATTGCTAAAACACTAAAACCCATTGGCTGGACAACGTTCTCAGTTGCCTGGACTCATTTAGCTAATTATGCAGTCTGTTGTCAATACCTTAAACCATTTCACATGGTAAAACACAATTTGCAGATCTCACTTAGACTTTTCAGCAAAACTCTTAACACATTATCATTCTCAAAACACATTCTGCACATGTCATCCATACTGGTAAACACAAGTGGCAACAAATACAAATAGAGAACACGTCATTGACTGAACACAACCACTCAAAATTGATTTAACCTGTTTCAAATTATGCAACACAACCAATATAAGCCAGTTTAGAGAGAAAACAGGTTGTTGAAGGTGGGAAGGAGAAAGTCTGAGAATGGATAGAAGAAACAATGTGAGAGGACGAGGACGAGTGCGTATGTGAGGTGGGCGACGAGGAGGAAGAGGAGGAGGAGGGCAAGAAAGAGGAAGAGGAGGACAAAGAGGAAGAGGAAGACAAAGAGTGGAAATATCTGATGAAATTCAAGCAACAGTTATAGACCATGTTCTTGTCCATGGACTGACAATGAGGGAAGCAGGACTTAGAGTGCAACCTAATTTGAGCCGATTTTCTGTCTCCACCATAGTAAGGACATTCAGAGAAGGTACAGTATACTACTGTATTTTTGTAATTGCAAATTTACTGTACTACACTATATGCAGCTGTTTCAATAGACATTTGTAAAGTTAATCACTGTATGTATTGTACTGCATGAATATGTTTTGTAACTGCACAACTACTTTTTGTAGAATTGCAAGCCTGCCACATACAGGTGGGAGGACAGCTACAGTGCCTTGCGAAAGTATTCGGCTCCCTTGAACTTTGCGACCTTTTGCCACATTTCAGGCTTCAAACATGAAGATATAAAACTGTATTTTTTTGTGAAGAATCAACAACAAGTGGGACACAATCATGAAGTGGAACGACATTTATTGGATATTTCAAACTTTTTTAACAAATCAAAACCTGAAAAATTGGGCGTGCAAAATTATTCAGCCCCCTTAAGTTAATACTTTGTAGCGCCACCATTTTCTGAGATTACAGCTGTAAGTCGCTTGGGGTATGTCTCTATCAGTTTTGCACATCGAGAGACTGAATTTTTTTCCCATTCCTCCTTGCAAAACAGCTTCGAGCTCAGTGAGGTTGGATGGAGAGCATTTGTGAACAGCAGTTTTCAGTTCTTTCCACAGATTCTCGATTGGATTCAGGTCTGGACTTTGACTTGGCCATTCTAACACCTGGATATGTTTATTTTTTAACCATTCCATTGTAGATTTTGCTTTATGTTTTGGATCATTGTCTTGTTGGAAGACAAATCTCCGTCCCAGTCTCAGGTCTTTTGCAGACTCCATCAGGTTCTCTTCCAGAATGGTCCTGTATTTGGCTCCATCCATCTTCCCATCAATTTTAACCATCTTCCTTGTCCCTGCTGAAGAAAAGCAGGCCCAAACCATGATGCTGCCACCATCATGTTTGACAGTGGGGATGGTGTGTTCAGCTGTGTTGCTTTTACGCCAAACATAACGTTTTGCATTGTTGCCAAAAAGTTCAATTTTGGTTTCATCTGACCAGAGCACCTTCTTCCACATGTTTGGTGTGTCTCCCAGGTGGCTTGTGGCAAACTTTAAACAACACTTTTTATGGATATCTTTAAGAAATGGTTTTCTTCTTGCCACTCTTCCATAAAGGCCAGATTTGTGCAATATACGACTGATTGTTGTCCTATGGACAGAGTCTCCCACCTCAGCTGTAGATCTCTGCAGTTCATCCAGAGTGATCATGGGCCTCTTGGCTGCATCTCTGATCAGTCTTCTCCTTGTATGAGCTGAAAGTTTAGAGGGACGGCCAGGTCTTGGTAGATTTGCAGTGGTCCAATACTCCTTCCATTTCAATATTATCGCTTGCACAGTGCTCCTTGGGATGTTTAAAGCTTGGGAAATCGTTTTGTATCCAAATCCGGCTTTAAACTTCTTCACAACAGTATCTCGGACCTGCCTGGTGTGTTCCTTGTTCTTCATGATGCTCTCTGCGCTTTTAACGGACCTCTGAGACTATCACAGTGCAGGTGCATTTATACGGAGACTTGATTACACACAGATGGATTGTATTTATCATCATTAGTCATTTAGGTCAACATTGGATCATTCAGAGATCCTCACTGAACTTCTGGAGAGAGTTTGCTGCACTGAAAGTAAAGGGGCTGAATAATTTTGCACGCCCAATTTTTCAGTTTTTGATTTGTTAAAAAAGTTTGAAATATCCAATAAATGTCTTTCCACTTCATGATTGTGTCCCACTTGTTGTTGATTCTTTACAAAAAAATACAGTTTTATATCTTTATGTTTGAAGCCTGAAATGTGGTAAAAGGTCGCAAAGTTCAAGGGAGCCGAATACTTTCGCAAGGCACTGTATATTCACTCGGAAGCAAGAGGCCGTTATAGTTGGCATGGTCCTTCAAGATAATGCAATACGACTCAGAGAAATCCAGGAACGAGTGATACAAGACAACACACACTTCCAGGGAATCGACAGTGTGAGCATTTCCACAATTGACCGTGTCCTCCATCGTAACAGGATGCGAATGAAACAAGTATACAGGGTACCTTTTGAGCGCAACTCACCAAGGGTGAACGAACTGCGAGCTCAGTATGTGCAAGTAAGTGTATATTGAGAAAAATTTACTGTAATCCAGATTGTCTACAGTACTAAAACATACTATGTGAATGACATTACTCTTCAGTACATACAATGTATGTGAATCAGAAGCCTAATTGTACTCTACAGTATAGCACTGTCTCTGTACGACTTACAAAATCCTACATGAAGTATGTTGTATTTCTACACAGACAATATTTGACTTGGAATCCTTGGACAGGCTCCATGAGTTCATCTTTGTCGATGAAGCAGGCTTCAATCTAACAAAGAGGAGAAGGAGAGGCCGAAACATGATTGGACAGCGGACCATTGTTGAAGTCCCTGGTCAACGAGGTGGCAATGTCACAATCTGTGCTGCTATCAGCAACCATGGTGTTCTACATCACCATGTTACACTCGGGCCATATAACACCCAGCACCTTCTAAGATTTATTGCCAATCTAAGAGATATTTTATTTGAGCAGCAAGTTCAAGAGCAGCAGGGTCAAGAGCTAAATGAGAATCTCATTCTCACCTATGTGATAGAGTGGGACAACGTCAGTTTCCACCGAGCTGCTCAGGTAAGGGAATGGTTTAACATCAATGGGCAGTTTATGAACTTGTACCTCCCTCCATACTCGCCTTTCCTGAATCCGATTGAGGAGTTTTTCTCCTCTTGGAGATGGAAAGTGTATGATGGACAACCCTACACCAGAGTATATCTGCTGCAAGCCATGGATTTAGCCTATGGTGATATAGGTGAGGAATCATATCAGGGCTGGATATGGCACACGAGGCTTCTTCCCCCGTTGCCTCAGGAGGGACAATATTGCTTGTGATGTCGACGAAGTGCTCTGGCCTGACCCAGCCCAAAGACAAGAAGAAGCACATTGATGACGTTTACTCCTTTGATTTTGTCCCTTTTAGTATTGTATACTGTAGTACTGTGCATTGTAGGCTGTATACTGTACAATGGACAAATTATATGGCCCTTTCCATTTATTAACAGTACTGACTGCTCAATAGATTTTGACTGGTTGCAGGTTCATATCAACAAAGAACAAGAATTACAGTATCACAGAGACAAAGGACAAGTTTGTGAGATGCAGGGTACAGTACTGTAAAAATAGGGGTACAAGGAGGAGGAAGAACAAAAAACAAAATTGCAAAGAACAAAGCAGAGTAGTAATTTCTGATCAATTTTGAGCTACTATGATAGAACATGTTTTCGTTCATCAAAAGACAATGACGGAAAAATATATGAATTATTTTTTTAGATTAAAAATGTACTTCTCCCTGAGAATTGTATGTTTTGAACAATGTGTTTTCTATTTTTCGGTGTATTGTTTACTGACTGTTTGAGAGTGTATATCATTTTGATCACTTTGAATTTTGAACACAGGTAAAACTGTTTTGAGGCGAATGTTTCATTTTGCGAGAGGAGTCAGAAGTTATGTAAATAGTGCTTGAAGATGAGGTTTTGTGTTTAATGTTTTCAGCAAGGTTTCAGAAATTGAGAAAAACTGTAACTTAACTCTCTCCATTCTGCGAGAGAGAGAGAGAGAGAGAGAGAGAGAGAGAGAGAGAGAGAGAGAGAGAGAGAGAGAGAGAGAGAGAGAGAGAGAGAGAGAGAGAGAGAGAGAGAGAGAGAGAGAGAGAGAGAGAGAGAGAGAGAGAGAGAGAGAGAGAGAGAGAGAGAGAGAGAGAGAGAGAGAGAGAGAGAGAGAGAGAGAGAGAGAGAGGATATATGCAACAAAGAACAAAAGCCACCATAACTGATGAGAATGAAGGAACTGTGAATGACTCTTCCTGGAATTCCCTTTACACTGAGCTCCTTTATGTCCTGATATGATTACATACATTGCTACTTCAGACATTCTCTTTCTTGTTCCATAAATGACAAGAATGCATTTGTCCATTCATTACTAGTGAGATTATAAAGGCATCACATCCTGCATGACATTAAACCACAAGAACAATAGATCATACCCATAAATAAAGGCTACTACTTACATGGTGGAAACGTTCTTGCATTTAATTTAGCCAATATAGGCCTATATTTGAAAAAAGATAGGACAAATAGATATGGAGGAGCCTGAGAAGATGAGGAGGGCACAAAAGGGGTATAAAAGGGGCATAAGGAAGGGGGGACAAAAAGCGACCCAAGATGAGAGAAATATGTGGAAGCGTGAGAGAGTGTCGAGGGACAGAACTTGGCATGCCTGGCAGCGTTTCTCTGTGGATGCATGTTTCGTGGAAAGACCGCATGACCTCTTTATTCAACAATAATGGAGTTTCCATTGAAAATGGCTCCAGCCATTTTTTGTCAGCCTTGGGCTTCCATCCTCCACCCTTCCAAAAAAAGGGCCAATCTTATCTGTCTCGTTGCCAAGAATGAGATTTGGGTCCACGGTAAGAATGTAACAGAAACAAAGTAGGCCACCTCTGCCAAAGGGATCAACACAGACTGTGTGATATGATATTGAAGCATACAGTACAGAACATACATATGTATAGCTGCAGAGGACTACATCTACTATAGGCAACATGAAGAGAAACAGGGAGGGCATGGCAGCCAGGTGGCTTTAGTCCCACCTCTTTCCTTTCTACTGTCATGAAAGAATATGCCAGAATATGAATATGAATATAAGAATATGAATATGAGAATATGCCATCTCATTAGAGAGAGAGAAAGTGTTCCAAAAAAAGGTCCAGTTGCCAGGACCACAAATACAAATTCCATCTTGACACCATTGACCTAGAGCACACAAAAAAACTATACATACCTCGGCCTAAACATCCACGCCACAGGTAACTTGTCGGGGTGGCAGGTAGCCTAGTGGTTAGAGTGTTGGGCCTGTAACCGAAAGGTTGCCAGATTGAATCCCTGAGATGACAAGGTAAGAATCTGTTGTTCTTCCTGAACAAGGCAGTTAACCTGCTGTTCCTAGGCCATCATTGTAAATTAGGGTTTGTTCTTCTTCCACAAAGCTGTTAATGATCTGAGAGACAAGGCAAAAAGGAATGTAAAGTTTGACATACAGCAACAGTCAAAAGTTTAGACACCTACTCAATCCAGGGTTTATCTTTATTTTTGCTATTTTCTACATTGTAGAATAATAGTGAAGACATCAAAACCAAGAAATAACACGTCGTAACCAAAAAAGTGTTAAACAAATCAAAATACATTTTAGACTTCAATTCTTCAAAGTAGCCACCTTGATGACATGCTGAGGAATGCTTTACCAACAGTCTTGAAGGAGTTCCCACATATGCTGAGCTCTTGTTGGCTGCTTTTCCTTCACTCTGTGGTTCGACTCATCCCAAACCATCTCAATTTGGTTGAGGTCGGGTGATTGTGGAGGCCAGGTCATCTGATGCAGCACTCCATCACTATCCTTGGTCATATAGCCCTTACATAGCCTGTAGGCCATTGTCCTGTTGAAAAACAAATGATAGTCCCACTAAGCGCAAACTAGAATGCTATTTGGCCCTAAACAGAGAGAACACAGTGGCAGAATACCACACTCAGTGAGCATAGCCTTGCTATTGAGAAATCCACCTCAGGCAGACCTGGCTCTAAAGATAAGACAGGCTATGTGCACACTTCCCACAAAATGAGGTGGAAACTGAGCTGCACTTCCTAACCCCCTGCCAAATGTATGACCATATTAGAGACACATATTTCCCTCAGATTACACAGATCCACAAAGAATTCGAAAACAAACCCAAATTTGATAAACTCCCACAACTATTGGGCGAAACACCACAGTGTGCCATCACAGCAGCAAGATTACTGACCTGTTGCCACAAGTGAAGAACAAACCATATTTTAAATACAACCCATATTTGTTTATTTTCTCTTTTGTACTGTAAATATTTGCACATCATGTGACATTTGAAAAGTCTTTATTCCTATGGAACCTTTGTGAGTGTAATGTTTACTGTTAATTTTTATTGTTTATTTAACTTTTGTTGATTATCTACTTCCGTTGCTTCGGCAATGTTAACATATGTTTCCCATGCCAATAAAGCCCTTCAATTGAAATTGAATTGAGAGAGAGAGAGAGGGAGACAGACTGCAGAGTTCAGATAGAGAGAGTCCCCAGCGATAGGCTCCACTCCCCTCACTACTCTCCTCAGATGGAGTGGATGTTGCCGGGAAGGTCACTTTGACAAAGGCGACCTCTGAGATGGCCCTCTGCACAACAGGCTGTGCAGATGGAAGTGTGGCCGGTGATGATTTGTCCATGCTGGGTCCGTCCTCATACACAGATGTTTTAGTGACCTCATTCTCACAGAATTCCTATTCTGCTTATCCATGTGATTAAGTTTAACTCGGTTGTACATATTTCAAGCAATGAAAACCAAGAACCCGAATCTGATATTTGGATTAAGAACTCAATGTGTAAATATTGGTTTAATAAATCTGATGCATTACATGTATCATATGTCTTGCGGGGTCTTAAACAAAAAGCAATAAAAAAAACATCCCCAGCTCCAGCCCTGGTCCCAGGCCCAGCATCACATTACACAGGATTTACTGTCAGGCTTCTACGTTCCCCATTAGAATCGCATTCTTGTCGCTTTACAACAGTTGCTGCTGCTGCTGCTGGCACTAGTGCCATCCACTCCGATAGACTCTGTAACTTATCAAAAGCCCTATTAGTGGCAGCATGCATATCGTTATTACATGGTACGTCATAAATATAACACACAAACCCTGTTGCAGCCTGCAGTAGTCTATGCAAACGGGCCACTGTCTATACATTGCCTGGTGTTACGATTGCGCTGTCCTGTGGGAGAAAAGGTTGTCTCCACATTCCAGGGGGATAAAAAAAACATACAGTAGGCAGTATCCATCGCCGTGGAAACGTGGATTATTCAGCCCGTCACACTGCAGTTCCTTATCCCATAATGACACCTGTCACTGGGTTTGACTTGCATGTTTTTGTCTCCACTTACAGCCTAATAATTCACAGGCTGACATGTCTTGTTGTCATTTCAGTGGGAGCCAAACTCGTTGGCCTCCATTTATTAATTGCAATTCAATAGAACAAGACCATTTTTCAGGCTGAAGTGTACAGGGGAGATATGCTGCAGAACTGACAAGGCAGGCACTTCTTCTCTGACCATTGTTTTATCAAAAACAGAGCATTTCGAAGATGTAATTCGGATGATTTATGATCTTGTGTTATTCCCATACCCTGTAATCTGGTCTGAAGAAATTGCATGACCCCTAGGACCCTCATGAACTTCTACCGATGCACCATTGAGAGCATTATGTCGGGCTGCGTCACCGCCTTCTACGGCAACTGCACCGTCCTCAACCGCACCCCACTGGGCACAGACGTCAGTTCAATGTCTAGTTTTAAGGGCCAAGCCAAATTTCTTCAGCCTCCTAAATTGAAGAGGCGATGTTGCGCGTTCTTCACCACACTGTCTGTTTGGATATACATTTTTAGGTGGTCAGTGATGTGCAGGCCGAGGAACTTGAAGCTTTTCACCTTCTCCACTGCAACCCTGTCGATTCGGATGGGGGCGTGATCTCTCTGCTGTCTCCTGAAATCCACGATCAGTTATTTTGTTTGGTTGACGTTTAGGGCGAGTTTATTTTCCTGCAACACTCCGCCAGGGCCCTCACCTCCTCCCTGTAGGCTGTCTCATTGTTGTACGTAAACCAGGCCTACCACTGTTGTGTCGTCTGCAAACTTGATGACTGAGTTGGAGACATGTGTGGCCACAAAGTCATGGGTAAACAGGAAGTACATGAGGGGGCTGAGCGCGCATCCTTGTTGGGCCCCGTGTTGAGGATCAGAGTAGCGGAGGTGTTGTTGCCTATCTTAACCACCTGGGGTCGGCCCGTCAGGAAGTCCAGGAGTAGTTGCACAGGAAGGGGTTTAGACCCAGGGCCCCAAGCTTAGTGATGAGTTTGGAGGGCACTATGGTGTTGAATGCTGAGCTGTAGTCGATGAACAGCATTCTTACATAGGTATTCTTCTTGTCCAGATGGGATAGGGCAGTGTGAAGTGCGATGGAGATTGCATCATCTGTTGTGGCGGTACACAAATTGTAGTGGGTCTAGGGTGTCGGGTAAGGTGGAGATTATATTAACTAGCCTCCCTAACCAATTCATGATGACAGAAGTGAGTGCCATGGGGCAATAGTCATTTAGTTCAGTTACCTTCGCTTTCTTGGGTACAGGAACAATGGTGGACATCTTGAAGCAAGTGGAGACAACAGACTGGGATAGGGAGATATTGAATATGTCTGTAAACACTTCAGCCAGATGGTCTGCACATGCCTTGAGGATGCGGCTTAGGATGCTGTCACCACAGAAAATGAGAGCTCACAGTCCTCGTGAGCGATGGTGGCCCACGTCTTCTAAGTGGGCGAAGAAGGTGTTCAGCATGTCTGGGGGCAAAGCATCAGTGTCCCCGACATGGCTAGTTTTACCAGTCCGTGTGATCAAAACAATCTTGAAGCATAGATTCTGATTTATCAGACCAACGTTGAACAGTTCTTACCACAGGTACTTCCTGTTTATGTTATTGCCTATAGGAGGGGAGGAGTAGAATGGAGGCGTGATCTGATTTGCCAAAGGGAGATAATTGTTTTCTCAACATTTTATTACAGCTATTATTACATTTATTAAATTGTTTATACACACCACGTACAGCTGAAGTCGGAAGTTTATATACACCTTAGCCAAATACATTTAAACTCAGTTTTTACAATTCCTGACATTTAATCAGAGTAAAAATGTCCTATCTTAGGTCAGTTAGGATCAGCACTTTATTTTAAGAATGTGAAATATCAGAATAACAGTTGAGAGAATGATTTACTAAAGCTTATTTCAGCTTTTATTTATTTCATCACATTCCCAGTGTGTCAGAAGTTTACATACACTCAATTAGTGGTTGGTAGCATTGCCTTTAAATTGTTTAACTTGGGTCAAATGTTTCGGGTAGCCTTCTACAAGCTTCCTACAATACGTTGGGTGAATTTTGGCTCATTTCTCCTGACAGAGCTGGTGTAACTCAGTCAGGTTTGTAGGCCTCCTTGCTCACACACACTTTTTCAGTTCTGCCCACAACTTTTCTATAGGATTGAGGTCAGGGCTTTGTGATGGCCACTCCAATACCTTGACTTTGTTGTCCTTAAGCCATTTTGCCACAACTTTGGAGGTATGCTTGGGGTCATTGTCCATTTGGAAGACCCATTTGCCAACAAGCTTTAACGTCCTGGCTGATGTCTTGAGATGTTGCTTCAATATATCCACATAATTTTCCAACCTCATGATGCCATCTATTTTGTGAAGTGCACCAGTCCCTCCTGCAGAAAAGCACCCCCACAACATGATGCTGCCACCCCTGTGCTTCACGGTTGGGATGGTGTTCTTCGGCTTGCAAGCCTCTCCCTTTTTCCTCCAAACATAACGATGGTCATTATGGCTAAACAGTTATTTTTTTCTTTTATCAGACCAGAGGACATTTCTCCAAAAAGTACGATCTTTGTCCCCCAGTGAAGTTACAAACCGTAGTCTGGCTTTTTTTATGGCGGTTTTGGAGCAGTGGCTTCTTTCTTGCTGAGCGGCCTTTCAGGTTATTTCAATATAGGACTCGCTTTACTTTGGTATCGATACTTTTGTACCTGTTTCCTCCAGCATCTTCACAAGGACCTTTGCTGTTTTTCTGGGATTGATTTGTACTTTTCGCACCAAAGTACATTCATCTCTAGGAGACAAAATGCGTCTCCTTTCTGAGCAGTATGATGGCTGTGTGGTCCCATGGTGTTTATACTTGTGTACTATTGTTTTTACAGATGAACGTGGTACCTTCAGGCGTTTTGAAATTGCTCCCAAGAATGAACCAGACTTGTGGAGGTCTACGATTTTCTTTCTGAGCTCTTGGCTGATTTCTTTTGATTTTCCCATGATTTCAAGCAAAGAGGCACTGAGTTTGAAGGTAGGCCTTGAAATACATCCCCAGGTAGACCTCCAATTGACTCAAATTATGTCAATTAGTCTATCAGAAGCTTCTAAATCCATGACATCATTTTTTGGAATTTTCCAAGCTGTTTAAAGGGACAATCAACTTAGTGTATGTAAACTTCTGACCAGCTGGAATTGTGATACAGTGAATTATAAGTGAAATAATCTGTCTGTAAACAATTGTTGGAAAAATTACTTGTGTCATGCACAAAGTAGATGTCCCAACCGACTTGCCAAAACTATAGTTTGTCAACAAGAAATTTGTGGAGTGGTTGAAAAACAAGTTTCAATGACTCCAACCTAAGTGTATGTAAACTTCCGACTTTGATTGTATTCATATACTGGATTCTTGGCTTATATATCTACAGCTGTATTCTTAGTATATATTTTCCGTGTATATACACATAGACTGCATTTGGATTACTGATACAGTGCTATGTAGTTTGCTAACTGGATTCGTTCTGACATTTCTTGATTTCTTGATAGGGTTGAACCAGTCATATACAACTAAAGGGAAAACACCCAGCTGGAGTGTGTTCCTGCTCGACAGGGAGGAGCCCTGCAGTCTCTCTTTACATTGTGGGTACAGTTTCCTTTGGCTTTTTGCAGTGGATCTGGTCTTATTTCCTCTGCGAGCCACAGAAAGAGAAACAGACACACCCCTGTGATAACACAGCTAAAGTGTCCTGCTGGAAATACAATAATACCTACTTATTTTGTCGAGCATGTTTGCACGGGTGTCCTGAATGTCTGTCTGCAGCGTCCCTCTTTCCGCCTCTCTGGTGTCCATGTCTCAACGCAGAGGGCAGATGGACAAGGGTGTTTTCCTTCTACAAATCAACACGTGAGTTTGTCATTAATCACCCTGCATGGATTTGACTGTTACACTGACGTTCCTCTGTGGCTGGAAGCTATCTCCAGTGTGTTTTTCCTGTCAGTTATAAGAAATGGGCGTCCTCTTCTTTACTTGGGCCATGGGGCCTTCTGGGATAGCTGCTGCTCACCTAGGACTTTACATCTCTCTTGGCCAGGGAAACTGAGACTAATGCCAAACAGAGACCACATCCCATATATATATATATATATATATATATATATATATATTCAGTCTGATAGTGCTAGGATGTTCGATACAGTAGAAGTGGTAACCTTTGCTGTGGCTTATCAGTATATTTACAACCAGCACACTCTGAGTTAACAGGATTTAAGTTGGCATTGTGTAAAAGCCTAAAAAGGAAAGAGGATTTGCCTTAATGACACGTACCTGCTTCAAGGTAATTTCAGTGGAAGAATCACTTGAACTTCCTAACACTGATAGAGAAATATACCCTACTGAGATTTTCTCATTAGTAACCCCTCCTCCTCCTGTTCTCCTCTCTTCTCCTATCCTCCTCCTCTGTTCTTTCTCTTTCCTCCCTCCAAAGCTCTGATTATTTCCAAAAGATTCAATTATCCTCTGTGATCTCCTACAGGGCTACACAGTATATCTGCGAGGGAACAGAGCCGAAAGAATATGGTTTTATGTTACACTCTATTGTGTGCACAAATGCATGTAATCTCTTTAAACTTGTGTCATAAACAGAATTACCAAGGCCGTCCACACTACCATGACAGGATTGTTTTATAGAGACAAAAGGTATCCTCGAAAACCCTTTCATGCACGCCTAATGAGGGGAATGGCTCATTTTTTATAGACCTAATCAATTCCATTTACTTAAGAGGACTTTGCAACTCTTCACTGAACGCGCTAATAAACATGTCCATTTGAATAGCGCCCACCACCTTAAGCATACAGCAGTATCTCTGTAACCCCAACTTATCTGTCCTCCTCCACTCCTTCAGCTCACCCGCTATCTATCTGTGTTGCCATGGGATACATGGGAGTCAAGATCGACAAAAGCATACATGGCCCACACAGAGTATGTTGTAGGAGAACAGAGTTTATTAATACATAATCCCCTGGTCCGTAGTGTTTATGACAAAAACAATACTCCCACCGTAGCCAGATGTGTGTGAAAGCACATGGGAAGGCACAGGCAGCCCCAGGTGCACAACCAGTCCCCCCTCCCTCCCTCCCTCCCTCCCTCCCCCCTTCGTACCTCACACATCAACCCTTGGGGCTCGAGGGGCCGAGGCCACGTCTGAGTGTGGGACCAGTGGCAGTGCTGATGGGGAAAACAGAGGTTTGAAAACCAGTGAGGCGTTGTTCCTCTAGGGGGCCGTTCCAGCAAGTGATGCGAGACTGAGCCGGTTCACACCTGCAGCACTGGCACTGGCAGACAGGAAATGTCAGAGCTTTGTGGTGGGCCACTCTGTTATCAAATAGAGCAAGCGCCATGGGGCATAAACATACACAAACAAAGGCATTTCATCCTCATTACACAGGGCTGGTGACTTTCCAAATGACTAATTGGCAATGAATCAATAGTAATCAAGCTCTTGATGTTAATGATTGGCTTGTAGTCTGTTAGTGTAGCTTGTTTAGTTTCTAGACATGTGTAGTCTCTAGGCATGTGTAGTCTCTAGACATGTGTAGTGTCTAGACATGTGTAGTCTCTAGACATGTGTAGTCTCCAGACATGTGTGTGTCTTTGTAATTTACTAGGCAATGTTAATCACTAAAATCATTACTGCTATGCTTTATTCTATCATGATCTCACTGTGTTAAAATTGTCATATAGAATCATTCTATTTGTCTCTATTATATGAAGCAAGGCCACTAGCGGTGCCTGGCTGATGGCTCTAGCCTGTTTTCTGCTGGTAATCGCCTGCTCACTTCCAATAACCCCCTGCTGGTCTCCCAGGGATACGCCTGCCATATTAGGGATGATGAGGCAGTGGCAGATGGGCACGCTCGCTCTGTGTGCCCGCTCTCGTCATCGCTGTCATGGACGGGTGAGGCTTGGCATCGTTATCGGCTAAGTGGCTTCTTCTTCTTCGGGTGTACGAGGAAACCTCTCCGTTAGAGGGGGGGAGGGGGTAGAGAAATCACCCGGCAGTTCAGGTAATCACTGCCCGTGTTCTGCCACACTACACACCTCAGGGCCTCTGGGACCTGCAGGATGATACCTCTGTGTCTAGGCTGTCATGACTCACGCAGACACACACAACACACTTCACGTAGGGATCTTTCGGGGGGGGGGGGGGTAAAGGGGTTGTATGGTTTCAGGGTATGTAAAGGTCTTGTTTTCTGAAGTCAGGCACATTACTTCAATAGTGAAGAAATTAATTATGGAATTCAATCCATTGATAGTGTCGCATTTGAGGACACATTACTGTGCGACACATCAACTCACACAGAGAAAGTCTGGGGACATGGGCAATTATCACAAATTACAGGACTGGATGCTCTAATAGGCCCTGGTGCTTATCTGGATCGCAGGTGTGTAATTGTCGATAAGCCATTTCAGTATTGCCAAGCTTCAAAGGCAAACATTTACCTAAAGTCCATGAGTCCATGAGTCCATGAGTCCATGAGTCCATGAGTCCACCCACAAGATGGGTGACAATATGCTGTATTTGCAGCTTACTGTTATTACATTCAAAATAACATGGTAATATCTACAGCATTATTCTACCACTGTTGTAGCCAGGCAACACAGCTCCATCTCCACAGTGGGGTATAGAAAAGGAACATCCGAGAGGAACTACGTTAATCAATCACTAGTGCTATTACATCAACACCAGGACAGCTTCGTCTATTCAACGCCTCTTCCTTCCATCACTATAAGAGGATTATCTCGTCTACTTCCTGTTTCCCTTATCGGCAGGTGTCTTGGCCTTGCTTTATCTTGGCACATCACAGGGTGTCCAACAGAGGCTTAAGGATTAAGATGAAATGCTTCTCTACATGCAGGCGGACTAGATTGTGTATACATATCTTAATTAACCAAGATAAAGCATGGCTGTGTTTGTTTAATCCACCGCCTATTATGGATGACCAGATCACAGACTCACGATGTGTGTGTGAAGACGACCACACAATTACAATTTGTCTGGGCTCAGTCAATTTCTGTGCTCATCCTTGGCATTACTGTTACCAGTGGGTGTAAATTAAATTACTCTGAGATTCCATCATTATATAATTACTCAGCCTTAGTGTTTAATATAGCGTCACAACGCACTGTCTAAAGAGGAAAGAAGATATTGATCTACATCCAAGCTTCAAACATCTAATATTGGCAAAATGGAATTAAAACAGATTTTCTGCACATGAAAAGGCACTATTCACTAGCAGTTCAGCTCACTTTTAAATCAGACTTCTGCAGCTGCCTGAAAATGTATTTATTTAAATCAATTCAAATTGTTATCAGTTATCAAAACATTTGTAATAGTACCTATGGTGGATGATGTCTTACCATTGCATTGAAATTAAATGGAATCTCTTCAATGGAATCATTGAAGGTACCCTGGCTGTGACTGTTACAGTTTTTTCCAACTGCTTACACACAAAATCTTTTCATGTCACACGATTTTTGAAACCTCTCACTCAAAGTGCAAAACTACACACCAAATATCCAAAACCATAAGCTATTTCTCAGCATTTGACTCAGTTGTCAATTGCATAAAACACTTTTTTCAAAACACTACACACAATTCTCTACCTAAAACACAAAAATCTAACAGGAAGTGACTTGCTTTCCTTTTCTAAACACAACCAATCAAAATGCTACACTTATTCACCAGGTCACTCACATGTGCAAACACTAATAGCCTAATATAGCCCTATAAATAGGTCAAAGGTCAGATGACCTGTTTTGAACAATGGATGCCAACAATAGACAGAGAGCAAGAGGAGTAGGAGGGAGAGGAAGAGGAAGAAGAGGACGAGGGCAAAGAAGAGAAGGAAGGAGAGCCATCTCTGATGAGATTAGGGCAACACTTGTTGCATCATGTGATCAACCACGGTTTGACCATGAGAGAGGCTGGACTGAGAGTCCAGCCCAACTTGAGTCGATTTACAGTGGCGTCCATAATTCGAACCTTCATAAATGAGAACAGGTATGCAACTATCTAATGACTATTTTAGCATTACAGTAATGTACTGTAAAATACGTGTGACTGCATAGTATTGCATAAAGATTTGTAACTCTAAGCCATCCATTTACTGCACTGCATTGAATGAATGAGGTTGGTTATCATGCTGTACTACATTGTTTTGTACATTATTTACAGTTCCTATGCTGAACACATACTGTGTTTGAATTCTGTACAGAGTGGAAAGGCAAAGACATCATGGAGGACGAGGATGCTTGTTTACAGATTTACAAGAGACTGCAATTATAAATATGGTTTTGGCCAATAATGCAATTAGGATTCATATTTAACAACATCAATGCTGTAAGCCTGTCGACCACACAACGCATCCTCCAACGGCACCGAGTGACGATGAAACAACTTTACAAGGTGCCATTTGAGAGAAACTCTGACAGAGTCAAGGATATGCAACATGACTTTGTAGAGGTATGTATGCAACACTACTTCCAGTACTTCAGACATAAACTATTTACTCATCTGTATATCCTTTTGTCTGTTACAGAGAGTATTGGAGCTGGATGCCCATGTTATTCGCCATGAATTTATTTATGTGGATGAGGTTGGCTTCAACCTCACCAAAACCAGGCACCGCGGAAGAAATGCAATAGGACAGAGGGCAATTACCAATATCCCTGGACAGTAAAATAACTATGTGTGCTGCCATCACTCAAAACGGGGTCCTCCATCACAATGCCACACTGGGTCTGTACAACACCGGCCATATGCTCACTTTTCTGGATGCAATTTACACAATGCTTGTCCCTGATCCAGATCAGGAGCCTGCTAAAGTTTTAAGGGACAATGTTAGTTTTCACCGGGCTGTTCTGGTCCAAAACTGGTTTGCCACCCATCCACAATTTGTAGTTTTGTACCTACCCCCATATTCACCTTTTCTAAATCCCATAGAGGAATTATTCTCTGCCTGGAGCTGGAAAGTGTATGATCGCCAACCCTATGCCCGCATGCCGCTTCTCCAGGCAATGGAGGACGCATGTGGGGACATAGAGGTTGCCTCTGTCCAAGGTTGGATACGCCATGCTAGGAGATACTTCCCTCCATGTGGGGACATAGTGGTTTCCTCTGTCCAAGGTTGGATACGCCATGCTAGGAGATACTTCCCTCGATGTTTGGCAAGAGAAAACGTATCTTGTGATGTGGATGAAGTATTGTGGCCAGACCCAGGCCGGAGGAGAGATGAAGCGTAGCCTAGCACTGGTGACTGCCCCCCTACCAATTCCTGGACTGCCCCCCCCCCCCGGGACCCCACACACACAATTATGTTCTTTACTGTATTCTAAAGAATATACTTTGGTTTACATATGTTTATGGTTTTGTTGTATGCTACTGTATACAACAGTAATGTTTGGCCTAATAAATATTTTCTGTTTCTACATTGCATTGGTGTTTACAGTGTACTTGTTACCCCTCTCAGCAGATTACTTTCACTGTAGAACATTGTATTGGTGTTTACAGTGTACTTGTTACCCCTCTCAGCAGATTACTTTCACTGTAGAACATTGTATTGAAATGTAGATATCAGCCTATGAAAGACCAAAGAGCTTTAGATTTAGAACAACAGTGTTTACATCGTAGATCAAAAAATTTACTATTATGAAAGCAGTGTTTGCCATTTGATGCAAATGCTTCATTCCGACATGTGTTTATGGCATTTTGAATGCAGTGTTACATTTTGAAGGCATTTTGTGTGTGCAGTTTTGGGAATTGTGTGTAGAGTTTTGAAAAAAAGGAGACAGTTTTGAAAACGTGTGTGAGCAGTTGGGAAAAAACTGTAATGCATCTTTGTCCCTTCCACTAGAATGAATTGCCTTTCATTGTCACTTATCGAGGCTGTTAAATTCTCCCATGAATGAAAGGGAATGTGTGTTCAAGCCATTACTGTGACTTAAAATGTGATGACTCAAATCCTTTCTACCTTCCAAACTAAAGCCTTGTTTGTTACGGTACTTCCTCAAGCAGGGGAGGAGGGAAAAAAACTTGGCTGGGAGACAATGAAGCGATTAAATGTGACCAACGGCCAAGATGAGTTTTACTTGACCAAAACCAAAGGTGACCTCAGGGATATTAGGAATCTTGGCATATTTTATACTGTAAAGGTTTGAGCTCTTCCCTTTCCTCTCCATTCCCTATGGGCTTGTATTGTGTGTGTGTGCGTGTGTGGGCGCATGTGTGAGAGTGTAAGTACGTGTGTTTCTTGGCTGCCTGTGGAGATGTATTCCCTCTGAAACAGTGCATAATCTCACTGAGAACAGCGAGGCATTTCTTCAAGAAAAGTTTTTGTTTTTTGACTCAATCAAAGTTGCTAAGCTCCCATTATCGGTTCGCTGAGTCTTTCTCCATCTGCATCCCTCCTCTTCCTCTGTTTCCTAGTCTGAACCATGCCTAAGGGTGTTGACGTGCTCTTCTTTGCCAGGATAGTAAATAAAAGAGAACTTGTACCATCTAGAGGGGCTGCATTCCAGATCGCATTAGCACATGTTGCTGTTACGTAACGACATTCCGGCATTAAACGTTTCTTAGTCACCTCTCACCAAGTCGCTTAACCTCCAGCACAAGCAGAGTTAAATGTTAGATACAGTAAAAGGATCATTGGCTCAAATTAGGGCTCAGGAGATAATCTGGTCACAACGGATTTTTTGGAGGAGATGGTTTTGTTGAACTTGACCCCTGACCTCTGAGGATATGTTCCGCTGCAGCTTGCTCTGCTACATCCCGTCAGGCCACGTCACATCCGACTCTACTGAGGCAACATACTCTACTACCACTATCACAGAAACTCCTGCATTATTGAGTACATTGAGCATGATTTATGTATCTCCAAACGACATCTGCTGAGAAATGTCAACCTTCCCTCTGTTCACACAGAGTCATAAGTGTGATCTTATTATATTTGCAAAGATACAGGTAATATGGTCTGATTCAACAAAAAGAAAGGCTACATTGTTTCTCGAACATAATGAAAATGATGACTGTCAAGGAAAAATACTTTGGATAGGGATGGAAGGAGATATAGCTGCGTGATTATTTTTTATGGTTACTCTGTCCTCCGGATGTACACACAGGGATGTCCATGAAAAGTTCAACAAACACCAGATCAAGTAGATTTCAGTGACAAATACATGCCTCCTGAAATACAGCTGTCGTTGGCCAGCTTAAGTTTAACAAGCACGCTGAAACGAGTGTCATTTTGAGAACAGGAGCACGCCCCAGCGTCCGCCAGCCCAGAACAGCCTGACTCTCAGAGAGACAGTTCATTAGCTTAATATCTACAGACATCTGTTTAAAGGGCCCGCCATTTACTATGTGTTACCTAATCACAATGTTCCCTGGGGAAATCATCCGGAGGAGGAAGCTAGACAGCATCTAACAGCAGCATCATCACCATCCACAAACCACCTCTATCATCGCTCCAATTAGACAACTTATGAAAAGGAGGCAGCTGCTGCTACTGGCATTCTTGTTATTGTTAGGAGTGGCCATAGCATGTGGCAAATGTAATGTGCTTCTTCTGCAACTTCACCATCCACACTTGACTTACTGTATATGGTATGTAATTGTAACTGCCTCTGGTTCTACCACTGATACTGTATTAACCTGGTTAAGCTGAATGAGTGAGTTCCCCCTCAAGGGCAATGCAATTCTACGACTGTCTGGTACAACATCAAACCAATGAAGGATATCCGACCCTGAGCGCTTCTGTTGTTACAGGAGTGTAAGTTACAGATATGAACACCAGTCAATGTTATTCACTTGAAATGAATCCGTGATAATGAGTGAAGACATACTTAAACAACCGGACAGAGATTAGCAACAGATGTTTGTGTGAACTTTAGACATAAAATGAAGGCCATTGTAAAGTTCCGTAAGAGATATAGATATTTAACAGTGCAAAAATGAATTGGAATGAAACAAAGACATTCTGAAAGCCCGCTGTGAATTGTAAAAAAAAGAATAAGAATAAGAATAATAAAAATACATTTTATGACAAATCCAGGTGCTTTTAAATCTCAGCAGACAGTCGGTGGGAGTGTTAAAGCCATTAGAATCCCATGTACCAGCAGAACTCTGATGGTTCGGACAAAAAAATAAAAATTCCACTCTTTGAATCCAGAATCTCCCTAGGCATGTTTCGGCTGTTGGCAGTTAGACATAGAACATCATGAATAAACCAAGTCCAGGTTCTGAATCTGAAATGTACATTTGGAATACATTTGGAATACATACAAAATTATGTGGACACCCCTTCAAGTTTATGGATTCGACTATTTCAGCCACACCCATTGCTTACAGGTGTATAAAAATGAGCACACCGCCATGCAATCTCCATAGACAAACACTGGCAGTATTTTTTATTTAACTAGAAAAGTCAGTTAAGAACAAATTCTTATTTACAATGACGGCCTACCAGTGGGATAACTGCCTTGTCCAGGGGCAGAACAACTTATTTTTACCTTGTCATCTCAGGGATTCGATCTAGCAATCTTTCAGTTACTGGCCCAACACTCTAACCAGCACAATAACTGTTCGCTTCATGAAATGGGTTTCCATGGCCGAGCAGCCTAAGATCACCATGTGCAATGCCAAGCATCGGCTGGAGTGGTGTAAAGCCATTGGACTCTGGAGCAGTGGAAAAGCGCTCTCTGCAGTGATGAATCACGCTTCATCATCTGGCAGTCCAATTGACAAATCTGGGTTTGGCAGATGCCAGAGGAACGCTACCTGCCAAAATGCATAGTGCCCACTGATACCATCGATCACCACATTCTTTTGGAGAGATTGGAAACCCAAATTGGTCTACACGGACAAGTTCTGGCCTGGTTTAGATCTTATCTGTCGGAAAGATATCAGTTTGTCTCTGTGAATGGTATGTCCTCTGACAAATCAACTGTAAATTTCGGTGTTCCTCAAGGTTCCGTTTTAGGACCACTATTGTTTTCACTATATATTTTACCTCTTGGGGATGTTATTCGAAAACATAATGTTAACTTTCACTGCTATGCGGATGACACACAGCTGTACATTTCAATTAAACATGGTGAAGCCCCAAAATTGCCCTTGCTAGAAGAATGTGTTTCAGACATAAGGAAGTGGATGGCTGCAAACTTTCTACTTTTAAACTCGGACAAAACAGAGATGCTTGTTCTAGGTCCCAAGAAACAAAGAGATCTTCTGTTGAATCTGACAATTAATCTAAATGGTTGTACAGTCGTCTCAAATAAAACTGTGAAGGAAGGTTACTCTGGACCCTGATCTCTCTTTTGAAGAACATATCAAGACCATTTCAAGGACAGCTTTTTTCCATCTACGTAACATTGCAAAAATCAGAAACTTTCTGTCCAAAAATGATGCACAAAAATTAATCCATGCTTTTGTCACTTCCAGGTTAGACTACTGCAATGCTCTACTTTCCGGCTACCCGGATAAAGCACTAAATAAACTTCAGTTAGTGCTAAATACGGCTGCTAGAATCCTGACTAGAACCAAAAAATGTGATCATATTACTCCAGTGCTAGCCTCTCTACACTGGCTTCCTGTCAAAGCAAGGGCTGATTTCAAGGTTTTACTGCTAACCTACAAAGCATTACATGGGCTTGCTCCTACCTATCTCTCTGATTTGGTCCTGCCGTACATACCTACACGTACGCTACGGTCACAAGACGCAGGCCTCCTAATTGTCCCTAGAATTTTTAAGCAAACAGCTGGAGGCAGGGCTTTCTCCTATAGAGCTCCATTTTTATGGAACGGTCTGCCTACCCATGTCAGAGACGCAAACTCGGTCTCAACCTTTAAGTCTCTACTGAAGACTCATCTCTTCAGTGGGTCATATGATTGAGTGTAGTCTGGCCCAGGAGTGGGAGGGTGAACGGAAAGGCTCTGGAGCAACGAACCGCCCTTGCTGTCTCTGCCTGGCCGGTTCCCCTCTTTCCACTGGGATTCTCTGCCTCTAACCCTATTACAGGGGCTGAGTCACTGGCTTTACTGGGGCTCTCTCATGCCGTCCCTGGAGGGGGTGCGTCACCTGAGTGGGTTGAGTCACTGATGTGGTCATCCTGTCTGGGTTGGCGCCCCCCCCCCCCTTGGGTTGTGCCGTGGCGGAGGTCTTTGTGGGCTATACTCAGCCTTGTCTCAGGATGGTAAGTTGGTGGTTGAAGATATCCCTCTAGTGGTGTGGGGGCTGTGCTTTGGCAAAGTGGGTGGGGTTATATCCTTCCTGTTTGGCCCTGTCCGGGGGTGTCCTCGGAGTGGGCCACAGTGTCTCCTGACCCCTCCTGTCTCAGCCTCCAGTATTTATGCTGCAGTAGTTTATGTGTCGGGGGGCTAGGGTCAGTTTGTTATATCTGGAGTACTTCTCCTGTCCTATTCGGTGTCCTGTGTGAATCTAAGTGTGCGTTCTCTAATTCTCTCCTTCTCTCTTTCTCTCTCTCGGAGGACCTGAGCCCTAGGACCATGCCCCAGGACTACCTGACATGATGACTCCTTGCTGTCCCCAGTCCACCTGGCTGTGCTGCTGCTCCAGTTTCAACTGTTCTGCCTTATTATTATTTGACCATGCTGGTCATTTATGAACATTTGAACATCTTGGCCATGTTCTGTTATAATCTCCACCCGGCACAGCCAGAAGAGGACTGGCCATCCCACATATGCTCTCTCTAATTCTCTCTTTCTTTCTCTCTCTCGGAGGACCTGAGCCCTAGGACCATGCCCCAGGAATACCTGACATGATGACTCCTTGCTGTCCCCAGTCCACCTGACTGTGCTGCTGCTCCAGTTTCAACTCTTCTGCCTTATTATTATTCGACCATGCTGGTCATTTATGAACATTTGAACATCTTGACCATGTTTTGTTATAATCTCCACCCGGCACAGCCAGAAGAGGACTGGCCACCCCACATAGCCTGGTTCCTCTCTAGGTTTCTTCCTAGGTTTTGGCCTTTCTAGGGAGTTTTTCCTAGCCACCGTGCTTCTACACCTGCATTGCTTGCTGTTTGGGGTTTTAGGCTGGGTTTCTGTACAGCACTTTGAGATATCAGCTGATGTACGAAGGGCTATATAAATAAATTTGATTTGATTTGATTTGATTTAAAGTTTGGTGGAGGAGGAATAATGGTCTGGGGCTGTTTTCTTGGTTTGGGCTAGGCCCCTTATTTCCAGTGAAGGGAAATCTTAACGTTACAGCATACAATAACATTCTAGACAATTCGGTGCTTCCCACTGTGGTAACAGTTTGTGGAAGGCCCTTTCGATATTCAGCATGACAATACCCCAGTGGAAAATGTGAGGTCCATATAGAAATGGTTTGTCGAGATTGGTGTGGAAGAACTTGACTGACCTAAACAGAGCCCAGACCTCAACCCCACCGAACACCTTTGGGATGAATGGGAACGCCGACTGTGAGCCAGGCCTAATCGCCCAACATCAGTGCCCGACCTCACTCATGGCTGAATGGAATCAAGTCCCCACAGCAATGTTCCAACATCTAGTGGAAAGCCTTCCCAGAGGAGTGGAGGCTGTTATAACAGCAAAGATGGACCAGCTCCATACTAATGTCTATGATTTTGGAATGAGATGTTTTGGTCATGTAGTGTATTTTGTAATTGATACGATACAGAGTTAATGCCTGACTTTTTTCCTCTGTCCTTTATAAGAAATATACCCTGATTCTTAATCCCTTTCGCACACAACAGGTGGGAAAGGCTTTAGTTTCATTCATCACATCCAGAAGGGGCACAGCCCCTAGCTTCTCCAGGAAGGGGCTTTAACCAGGCTAACTCAGATCATAAATCCTATAGACCTTCAGGGCTCCCATCCAAGGAAAACTCCTCCAGCATACATGATGTGGACGCAGCCCACAGCCCGGGGATAGATGTTGAAGATGACAGGCTAACCATGGATCTTTTCATTTTGATTTATTTGGAATGTTGGGTGGAACATGTGGAAGTGACTTCGGATTATATGATACATGATGAATACTCAAACTACTCATGGGAGAAAGAGAATGGTTATAACAAGTAATCACATTTTATGCATGGCCATGTCCATAACTTTTGTGTTTTTGAATGTTCTGGACCACTTTTTTCCGTACGTTTACATTCCAGGCCATGAAATAACATGTTCTCTCAGCCAGAGAGCATACAGTGGGGCAAAAAAGTATTTAGTCAGCCACCAATTGTGCAAGTTCTCCCACTTAAAAAGATGAGAGAGGCCTGTAATTTCATCATAGAAAAAAAATCCAGAAAATCACATTGTAGGATTTTTAATGAATTTATTTGCAAATTATGGTGGAAAATAAGTATTTGGTCAATAACAAAAGTTTATCTCAATACTTTGTTATATACCCTTTGTTGGCAATGACAGAGGTCAAATGTTTTCTGTAAGTCTTCACAAGGTTTTCACACACTGTTGCTGGTATTTTGGCCCATTCATCCATGCAGATCTCCTCTAGAGCAGTGATGTTTTGGGGCTGTTGCTGGCCAACATGGACTTTCAACTCCCTCCAAAGATGTTCTATGGGGTTGAGATCTGGAGACTGGCTAGGCCACTCCAGGACCTTGAAAAACTTCTTACGAAGCCACTCCTTCGTTGCCCGGGCGGTGTGTTTGGGATCATTGTCATGCTGAAAGACCCAGCCACGTTTCATCTTCAATGCCCTTGCTGATGGGAGGAGGTTTTCACTCAAAATCTCACGATACATGGCCCCATTCATTCTTTCCTTTACACGGATCAGTCGTCCTGGTCCCTTTGCAGAAAAACAGCCCCAAAGCATGATGTTTCCACCCCCATGCTTCACAGTAGGTATGGTGTTCTTTGTCCTCCAAACACGGCGAGTATATTTTGGTTTCATCTGACCATATCACATTTTCCCAATCTTCTTCTGGATCATCCAAATGCTCTCTAGCAAACTTCATACGGGCCTGGACATGTACTGGCTTAAGCAGGGGGACACGTCTGGCACTGCAGGATTTGAGTCCCTGGCGGCGTAGTGTGTTACTGATGGTAGGCTTTGTTACTTTGGTCCCAGCTCTCTGCAGGTCATTCACTAGGTCCCCCGTGTGGTTCTGGGATTTTTGCTCACCGTTCTTGTGATCATTTTGACCCCACGAGGGAGATTATCAGTGGTCTTGTATGTCTTCCATTTCCTAATAATTGCTCCCACAGTTGATTTCTTCAAACCAAGCTGCTTACCTATTGCAGATTCAGTCTTCCCAGCCTGGTGCAGGTCTACAATTTTGTTTCTGGTGTCCTTTGACAGCTCTTTGGTCTTGGCCATAGTGGAGTTTGGAGTGTGATTGTTTGAGGTTGTGGACAGGTGTCTTTTATACTGATAGCAAGTTCAAACAGGTGCCATTAATACAGGTAACGAGTGGAGGACAGAGGAGCCTCTTAAAGAAGAAGTTACAGGTCTGTGAGAGCCAGAAATCTTGCTTGTTTGTAGGTGACCAAATACTTATTTTCCACCATAATTTGCAAATAAATTCATTAAAAATCCTACCATGTGATTTTCTGGATTTTTTTTCTCATTTTGTCTGTCATAGTTGAAATGTACCTATGATGAAAATTACAGGCCTCTCTCATCTTTTTAAGTGGGAGAACTTGCACAATTGGTGGCTGTCTAAATACTTTTTTGCCCCACTGTAAGTACTGTCAATAACTAAATTTGTTAAGATGAGCTTTTCATTACATAGGCTAAAAGAAACATAGACATAGAAGCTATTTGTCCAAAACTGGATAATTCATAGATTGCTAAATGAGAATCTCTAGCGGTGATTGTTCTTCCTATGTAGGAGTCAGCATGGCAGTGAAATGAATGTAGCCATTTATTGAGATGACTGGAATAGCCATAAAAGGTTTGACATGTTATTGTGAATTCTGTGACGATGGCCATCCCTCACAGACGTCATCTCATTCTTATTAGAGGCCTATTGTGTGGTGTCTCAGAGAAACCATTAGTGGTTGGCCGGGGTCAGCCGGTGCAGTTAGAAAACGCACGGTTCACTGACTCCAAACAGCTCTACAGGATTTCGACCATGCTCTGCCAAAGTTAATCTTCCCTCAGAACAAAATTCGATTCCCCATCACTCTGTAGTTGCAGTGTTCTCTCTTTGAAAAAAGAGAATGGCTTGGATGTGTGCTGGCTCTTTTGAGGCACAGAGGAGAATACTAGAGGTGTTGTTTGAAATGATCTACATTTGTTTTCAGAGACAGAGAGGGACACATATCAATATTCCAAATTATACACACTACACACATAATCTGACCAGTGGACCCCTAAAGAGAACTGAAGTTTGGACACACTTTAACAATGCTCTGGGTGGCCTTCCAAATGCATTGTAATGGCACTAGTACGAACTACACTGAGTATACAAAACATTAAGAACACTGCCATTTTCATGACATGGACTGATCAGGTGAATCCAGGTGAAAGCCATGATCCCTTCTTAAATCCACTTCAATCAGTGTAGATGAAGGGTAGGAGACAGGTTAAAAAAGGATTTGTAAGCCTTGAGACAATTAAGACATGGATTGCGTATGTGTGCCATTCAGTGGGTGAATGGGCAAGACAAAAGATTTAAGTGCCTTTGAACGGGGTATGGTCGTAGGTTCCAGTCGCACAGGTTTGTGTCAAGAACTGCAACTGCAATGCTCCCATGTGTATCAATAAATGGTCCACCACCCAAAGGACATCCAGCCAACTTGACACAACTGCGGAAAGCATTGGAGTCAACATTGGCCAGCATCCCCGTGGAATGCTTTCGACACCTTGTAGAGTCCATGCCCCGACAAACTGAGGCTGTTCTGAAGGAAGAAGTGGGTGTACATCTTCTCAGGCATTTGAAAGAGTCATGCACTAATAATGGCACCCCTTGATGTAACGTTGTTTTATCGTGCTTAATTATCTTTAATATAACATAAAACATTTTTTTTACATTGCCAAAGTATTTGATGACATTTTAAACCAGCAGATTATGTGATCCACAGGGAAGAGGACTGCTCATATCCATGTGTTTCTCTAAGTAAGACTAAAAAGCAAACAAATTTTGTCGAAAGTCCATGTATGCAAAAATCTATTTCATTATTCAAAACCTCATTAAGGGGAGGCTTAGTTCTTTAAAGGGAAAAAGTCTGCATTTCTAGTCAAAGCCGTCCCCAAAGGAAATTACTATATTTCTTGGTTTATTCTACTTTCAAAACGTGAGTGGTTTAATGGGAAAGGAATTGCAAAGTGCCTTTTAACAGCTGTCCAATTAAAGCATTCGGGTCGCTTCAAAGTGACAGATCTTAGCGGTGATAAATCACCACATCGCACAGATCTGGATGGAAGACGAAATCGTTTCAGAGGTTTGTCTTACGAGGCCTATTTGCTTTTGCATGAGGCTTGCCATAGAGTCAGAGGATCCCCAACTCCCCTCCTCCAACTGAGCGGCCCATCCACCACAGTACAGGAAGTGAGTGTTGTCTGTGGGGAAAGCTGGAATGCAGGAAGAAAAATAAAACGCCAACTTGAAAAGCACATACCAAGACAACTGAGAGAAAAATGTAGGGGAAACGCTGCCAAAATTATATTTTTTTCTAGGCAGAGGGTATAAAAGGGGCTAATCTTTTGGGTAATACCACCACCCCCTACTCAGCTGGAAAGGAATGTGTCCTTTCACAACTTGAAATTAGGGGTTGGCTGGCATGGAATAAATAGGGAAGAAGTGGTGGGGTGGGGGTGGGGGGGGCGGGGTGGGGTGGGGTGAGTTGGCCAGCCTTGAACTGGGGAAGACTGAGAACCTCGACACTTCAGCTCTGTGAATAAAATCTGGTGCAAGTCCAGTCAGCTAAATGGGTTGACAAAAAACTAAGTCTTGCTTGACCAAGGAAATTGATTTCAAATGATCCAATCAAAACACTTGTTCTTCTTTGATGTTAGAAAATTCAGATTCAGAAAATGTGTCTAATTCAGAGAGAGACACTTCAAGTGTAATTACATTCTCAAAATACATTTATTCATGTAATCTGACAAACAGTGGGTATTATGTGGTGTTCATTAATTCATCAGTTACATTGTATTTTGATCTGTTTAGCACCAATGGGAATTTCCAACTACTGAAGGTTAAAACCTGATTGAATTGAAGTGGAGTGCCTCACTATGCAATCTAAATTGTCTGTCAATCAGCTCGATCAGACCAGGCAATCAATATATGATATTCTACATTAAATGGAATTAAGATGGAAAACTGTAGACTACAGTACCTCCGAGGTTATCCACCTTTATTTCTTTAAAGTCACTTCCAGTTGATCAAATTACAAAGCGTTCTGCAGATAGTGATTATTACCAATCATATCTCAACATTAAGAGTAGCTGTTACTGTCATCACCACATAGTTGACCACAAGAACGAACAGTGTAATTGTCAATATTTTCTTATGACACTGTGGATACAGCATCAATAAATTACCAATGTGGCCCGGGCCATGAAGTTATTTATATACCATAACTCAATTATTTAGTGTTATACCCCATCAGAAGGCCACTACTCATACAGAATTACAACTTGAGAGGAAGTGCATCAATTTAGGTTTAACAACCAGAATTTCATGGCTTCTCAAATCCATTTAACTGATTACAGTAGGGAACATGCCTGCCTGTTGCATGGCGTAACCTGGCAACCCAGTAGCCACGTGCTGGCAGAGAGGGGGCAGAGGGGCGGGTGGTGGAAAAACCTCTACCCTTGTGCTCCTCCACTCGTCCCCATGCCTTAATTGGATGGTGTAATTACAGCCCCGCATCCTGATGTGAAGCAGACATGCACAGTGAGCTTTTAATAGGCCCTGCTAAAAAAGCCAGGAGGAACAGCTCAATTCAGTCCAGGCCGCTGAATGTGCAGGAAATACCCACCACAATTCTCCATAAACATCACACTGCCACCCCTGGTACCGGGAGAGAATGTTTGAAAGACGCTTCTCTCCTGCTGAACTCCTCTTACTCCGGCAGTGAGGTAACAAAAGGTCGGGTCAGGGGCGAAGACGACACTTGGGCATCTTCCATTAGCATAGACTAGAGGTCTGTCTACGTGCTGATTGTGCACAAATGTTGCTCAGGAACTTTAGAAAGCCTGCACTTTCAATGGAATGCACTGAATTAACTTGCAAGCAGCAACTTCAGCTTTTTTAAGAAACCCATTTGTTTGGGAAAGATGTAGGAACTTAATTTGAGCCAGTTGGCTATAGCAGCCAAATAAACACGCAGCAACAGGAAATGTGAATTATTATGTGGATTCTAATTAATGGACATTTTGCGTAGGGGTTGCTACCTTTTTCGTTAGGGCAAATCAAGTCTGCATTTTTTAAGTGTAAATTTCAAACTTTAGAAGCCTTTTTAAACCTTGAATACTCTACAAGTTTGCATTTTCTTTTGTACAGGAAAATTCCTACAACAACAGGATGATCAAATTAAAATACAGCATCGGTAATGGTCCAGAAGGAAACTCTTGGCCAGTTGTGAGGAGCAAAGTGGACAGGAAAACAGAAATTGAATTGGCTGAATCCTATTTGCATTTTCCCTCTATCATCCTTAATAGCACAGTGGTTGGAATCATGGGCATAAACTATGATTATTTTGTGTCCATTTCCAGAGGAAAACTTGCTTCATAATTACAGAGGTAGAAGCATTCAAGTTTCCTTTAGCATTTTGCCTGATGAGTCATGTTACCTCACTATTACTATGAATAGAGAACATAGAAATTAACATTATTTCTGTCTAGATGTGGTCATTTTGAGGGTTTAAAATCTCTGAAACTCGATTATGTCATTGGCATAAAATGCCACAAAATATACAGTAGTTTATGAGCACTGGCAAGACATAGATACGCATAAATAGAAGATTTTTCTGAAGTGTTAAATAGACAAGGGAATCATGCCTGGAGTATCATCTGTAAAGAATCCAGTATATCTCAAGTGTAGTCATCAGCAGGGGCTATACGAAGCCATATGAGCAAGTCAGACTGGCATACATTGACTCCTCCTGACAAAGCCACAGCTATGCAGACATACTTTCCCTTTCCCAGCCCACAAAGGCCATGTTAACAGCAACTGGCAGAACAATAACACCTAGCAAAAATACAAAAATCTAGACCAGAGACAAGGTCACGACCAGCTAGAACAAGCCATCACTTGTGTGTGGATACGAGTTGCATGATTTCGTGTCGTGTGTACGGTCCATGATATGTATGGTGTGTGTGAGTGTGCTTGAACATCATGTGTCCAGACAATACCTCTATTGTAGTAATCTGTGCCAGAGGGAGGGCCATGGATGCCTTCTCGATGCTTATCTTATGTGTGGGCCGAGGCTGTGACTGGAACGTGTTGCACGGAGAGAGAGAGCAGGCTGAGAGGCTGATAAATGATCTATCAGTACAGTGCCTCAGAAAATAACATGCCATCTGCATGCCAGTGGGAGGGCAGGCACAGAGAGTGTACAAGGGAAGGCCTCATATTGTAGTGTTACTGTTACTGTACAGACGTAGGATCTTAATTTGAGCCAGCAGGAAAATAATCCTGCAGCAACAGGAAATGTGAATTATTATCTGGATTATAATTAATGGACATTTTAGCAGGGGTTGATACATTTTTATTTAGGGCAAATTAAGCCTTTTTAAACCTAAAATACCCTACAAGTTTGCATTTCTCAGCAACAAAAGAGTGATCAAATTAAGATCCTACATCTGTAGGCTCTAGAGGTTGGAAGAGTTCACACACCTGACACATTCTACCGTCCAGGGTCAATGGTGGAGCAAGGAGATTAGAAGAATGCAGAGGAACGTCCTGCATAGCATACTACACTCACTGATTAGAAATGTGATCAAAAAATCATGATCATCAGTCATTCTTATCAAATATACATTTGGATGAAATATGTTAACGGGGTAAAGCTCCTTCAACCGTAAAATGAACACCAAAAACAATAAATCAAAGTGTGCTTAAGCATGTGTTCTTTTCTTAGAAGTGTTTACTCAGCTGATATCAAATACAATCATTGTATCATTGCTATTGTTGTCTGGAAGCCTGATAAAAACGTATTTACTTCCCTTTTCCCCTTAACAAACAATATTTAACAACTAACACTACTTTGGCGTCTCGTAATAAAGACACTTTGCAGGTTAATTCTCACCCTTCGATGCAACACGTGGCAACCTGTGACGTCACCAACACTTCATCCCATACCACCCTCCCCCTGACCTTAAGGAGGTCCTCTGCATTCATCGACCAATGGGCTGTCAACCCTCATTGCCCAGCCTGATGAGAGTACGGAGCTATAATCAGGGCTGTCATCTTCGGGAGACGTAGTTAGACATGCATGGCTGGGCTGCTATGGCCAGCCTCTACACACTGGAGCTCAAGCCTAAATAACAACTGCTGCTCCTCTATTTGACCTCATGATCCCAGGCCCCAGGAGCGTGAAGCACATTAGCATGGCCATACCAAAACCGCTGGCTCACTCCTGGCCGCTAACAGCCTCCAACCCCCAGCCTCCACCGCCAGCCTCCAGCACACAGCCTCTAGCCTACAGAATGAAAAGCATTTGCGTATGGGGACTAACTGCGCGCAGGCATATTAACAGGCAGAGCGAGACACACTTGAGGGAGTAGTAAGACAGAATATACCCTGCTTAAAAAAAATCTGCATAGACCAGCATAGGCTGGTGACTAGTTCTGGTTTTGCTGGTGACCAGCCTTCGCTATGTTTTGGAAACTGGTGACGAGCCTTCACTTTGTTTTGGAAACTGGTGACGAGCCTTCGCTGTGTTTTTGCTGGGGACCAGCCTTCGCTGTGTTTTGCTGGTCACCAGCATCATCAGCTTGACCAACTAGTCGGCCAACCTAACCAGCTGGAGTAGACCATGCTGGTCAGACCAGCTTGACCAGTTAGACCATGCTGGTCAACCAGCATAACTAGCTAGACCATGCTGGTCAGACCAGCTTGACCAGCTAGACCATGCTGTGCAGTCCGGCTTGACCAGCATCCGACCAGCACTGACCAGAATTGACCAGCTTGAAATGTATTCTGATCTGTGCTTTTTTCAGCAGGGCAAAGGGACGTGAAGTGAGGCTGGGCGTTTTTATGGACAGTAGCAGTCAGACGTCTCTGAGGAGAAACACTGTATTTTTGGAGAGCTAGTGAAATGCAGGGGTACTTATTGTAACTGGAAGGCGATTGAACATTAAAAACATCTTCAGGATTGGTGGGTCCACTGCAGGAGGGTTGAGATAACGTAAGCTAATGCGATTAGCATGAGGTTGTAAGTAACAAGAACATTTCCCAGGACAGAGACATATCTGATATTGGCAGAAAGCTTCCATTCTTGTTAATCTAACTGCACTATCCAATTTACAGTAGCTATTACAGTGAAATAACACCACGTTATTATTTGAGGAGTGCACAGTTTTGAACATGAAAAGTTATTAATAAACATATTAGGCACATTTGGGCAGTCTTGATACAACATTTTGAACAGAAATGCAATAGTTCATTGGATCAGTCCAAAACTTTGCACATAACACTGCAAAAGTATCAGTTTTAGACTGATATAATCACATCACCTGATAACTGATGTGTTCTGGCACAAACATTTTCGCGGTGCATCACCCAGGTGGGTGCTACACGTTGATGGTGGATGAGGTGAGTTTCCCCCTTCGATGTTAAGCGCTTTGAGTACCTCAGTTGGTAGAAAAGCCCTATATGAATCCAATCATCATCATTGCACCTTGGCTGGAATAATACATTATGGCCTTTTTATTAATTTTTATTTAAAAAACAAATTTGCTCCCCAATTTTCGTGGTATCCAATTGTTAGTAATTACTATCTTGTCTCATCGCTACAACTCCCGTACGGGCTCGGGAGAGACGAAGGTCGAAAGCCATGCGTCCTCCGAAACACAACCCAACCAAGCCGCACTACTTCTTAACACAGCGCGCATCCAACCCGGAAGCCAGCCGCACCAATGTGTCGGAGGAAACACCATCCCTAACCCGGGCGACGCTAGGCCAATTGTGCGTCGCCCCACGGACCTCCCGGTTGCGGACATTATGGCCTTTCTCTTGCATTTCAAAGATGCTGGTACAAAAATAATAAAGAAAAACGGTTGTTTTTTTCTTTGTATTATCTTTTACCAGATCTAATGTGTTATATTCTCCTACATTCCTTTCACATTTCCACAAATTTCAAAGTGTTTCCTTTCAAATGGTACCAAGAATATTCATATCCTTGCTTCAAGTCCTGAGCTACAGGCAGTTTGATTTGGGTATGTCATTTTATGCGGAAATTTGGGGGAAAAAAGAGTCAGATCCTTAAGAGGTTTTAGCATTTCAATAGTGCAGTGGCAGCCTTTCTTCTTCTGCAGGGAATTCATATAACAACAGAGCAGAGGAGAAAGTTAAGACTTGGCTGATTCATAGGGCTTCCTTCTGCTTGGTTTATTTAAGGTGGCACTGGCAGACCCCTGAATCAGTGCACTGTTTCATAATACAATGATGATTGTCATTTATTTCCTTATGAGATCATTTTTCTTGAGGTGAGCAATCGGTAAAAAAATATATATATTTTGCAAATAGGAAATTTGAAAGAACATGTCTTATTTATTTTTATGCGACGGGTGGGTCTATTCCTGAATGCTGATGGGTTAAAAGCGAATTCCAGCCGGTGTCAATGGAAAAAAGGTCAAACGAAACAAAGTGCTAATAGTTTGCAGTCTTTACAGCTTCTGTGCTTGAAGTGATTGTGTTAGCTGTGTTGTTGGCTAGCTCCTCTGAACAACAGTGTCCTGACGAGAGAGCACATTCTCTATGCCAGGCAAAATCGCACCTCATTAGCTCATTGTCATGGATGTATCCAAATAAATGTAGCTAGAAAACAGCAAAAAAAATGCAAACGCAGCTACTGGACGACTGGGTCGCGTATCTGGCAACCAAACCAATAGAACGAACGACCAACTGGCTTGGGTAGCCACCCTAGATTTTTGTCGGGACTATCTATTCATGGAAGGATGAAATAGTATGAATACATTCATTTTAATGAATTTAAATATGTCTATCATTATTTGAATATATTGGTAACCGTTGTATAAAAGTAATAATGCCCTCGAAGCCGGTGTTTGGAGGATATATTGACACAGTTTGCTGGCCCTCCCGTGCTAATATTTCCTCCAAACACCGGCTTATCGGGCATTATCATTCAAGTGTGTGTGCATGTGACAAGCAACAATCAAGATCTTTCTACCTGTTTTCTACATTGATTGTTGACATAGGTACTTGATAGTTGTAAGGGCTAGACGCAAATGTATGATGGCATGAACAGAACAGAAAGAGTGACAGTGACTGCTTATGTTTGAACACCAAGACGCAGTAGGCCAACGATCCTTACACAACTTGCTGTGCCTCAATACAGTAACTATGAAGGTGATTATGGTAGACACATACCAGGAAATAACAAAATTAGTTGTCTGATGTTCGAAACATCTCGGCACATAAGTGAATTCATAAATATACTTCTGATTATTTTATTTATCTATTCTACTTCTGAAGGAATAGGCTACATCCAGCTACTAAGCCAAGCGAATCACTTTTTTTCACTAGCGTTGAAAGACATTTCCTCTGTATCTTTCATGACTAGCGCCATAAATGTGTTTAGCTAACGTTGCTCTTTAAGGAATAATTGGACAGAAAATGTGCAATAATCAAAACAGATGAGAATGAACTTTAAGTATTGAGGTTTGTTGATAGTTTTGCAGTTCCCTTTTAGTCGCCTCACAACCATGCTGTTTACTGGTAGTCCAAATCTGAAAACTGCCTAAATGGCCAATTTTAGAGGAAGCGCTTCTATTACAGTTCCCTTTTCTCGTTCCAATGCTTTTGTCTGGGTTCTGCAGGCAGTAAATAGCTTTGAGGGGTCAGACCTCACAGCCAGCCAGACTCATAATAACACTGATGTTGCTACACAGGTGGTAATTTTACCAATGCTTCAATCATTTCAGAACTCCCAGTGACAACAACAAGAGTTATGACATTGCACTAAAACTCAGCAAGAGTTCGTACAGTTCTGTAGGTGAGAGAAGTTTGGAAAATACTTTTCTGTTCTTCCACTGTAAGTCTAACGGCAGGGGCAGACGGTGGGTTGGTCTCCAGCTTTGCTCCATACACCATAATGAGAGGCGATTACTCTGCATGACAAGTGAAAATGACGTCACAACGCCAGCACCGAGCGAGCACCCAGCCCATTTCCTTTGGGCGAGGAGAGCGTTACCCAGTGATTCACGACCTCAGACAGATCTCATCCCACAACCCAGGACCTCTTATCTCAGCACAGTTCATCAGGGAGACCCTATAAGTGATATATCACCAACAGTGCCTGAGAGTTATAGATGAGTAGGAACATAGCCAAGTTCCACTAGAACAGAGTACTAACATTCCGGCTGCTTTAACACTCGCACATAATATTATTGGCTCTGTCCCATATCGTAACTTATATATTCTTTAGACAAACAGCAGAGTAGATTGTGGGTAGTTTCTGCCAACACTCTCTGTTTGTTCAACCCCGAACAATAACAAATATCAATATCACAATGAACTGTATCGTTGAGTTAATAAAATGGCCTTACGCAGTTGGCCATCTGATAGTGTCTACTGTATATAAAAAAATAAATAAAAAGGTATTATATTGGTTAGCGCAGCTTATTGCAACATCACTGTTTAAGATTTAAGTGCAAACCTTTAAAGGGCTTTGGGCTTAAATCTTTTCAGAAACCATTCTTGGCCTCAGTTTTTGCAAGTATACCCATGACCAAGGGTGTTAAGAGCTTTCGTCTTAACCATCATGGCTGAGAGAGAAAAAGATCTGAAGCAACGTTTTCAAGATAAGTCTAGCGAAGCTAGCTAAACAAAACCAACTAAAAGGGTGTTTTGAGTGGGAAAATACCAATACGCAGTGAAATGGCAAAGGCAGCGTTCATTTTGGCGTGTGTCTTAACCATTAGTTAAAACATTAATTTTAATGCCATATAGTCCTTTCCCATAGTGGCAGTTATCGCATCTTTTCAACACAAACGCTGTTGGCATATTTCAAACAAGACATTTGATTAAGTAGCCTATGCTAATCCTGTTGACATATCTTATGGTGTGACTCATGTATTTATCCTCTATCAAGCCTGTGATTCTACATGACATGGTGTTCTTAACTGGAGACCTGAACTTCTACCTTTTATGTAAGGGTTGTCGTCGGGAGAAAGAGAGGACCAAGGTGCAGTGTGGTAAGTGTTCATAGCTTTTAATTAACACAAGCGAACACTGAAACAAAACAATAAAGTGAATACACAGAACCGATACAGTACCGTGTGGACCAAACACTCACACGGAAAACAAACACCCACAAACCAAAAGTGAAACCCAGGCTACCTAAGTATGATTCTCAATCAGGGACAACAATTGACAGCTGCCTCTGATTGAGAATCATACTAGGCCGAACTCAAAATCCAACATAGAAAAACAAACATAGACTGCCCACCCCAACTCACGCCCTGACCATACTAAAACAAAGACAAAAACAAAGGAACTAAGGTCAGAACGTGACATTTTAGCCTGACGCTACAAAAATATACTGTCTTTTCAGTCATGTGCAAACCTCTATTCAGACTAATGAGATGACACAATTAAAAAGTTATATATGATCAGTGAATGCACAATACTGTATGGGTCTAGAATGCTTAAGAAACCATACTGTTTGGAATGTGATGATTTTTGCTAGACTTTCAGTGAAAGCCGAGGCTGTTACGGTCATGGAATTGTGGATGACAGTAATTGTCCAGCCAATAAAGAATCAAAAAACATTTTGACGTGCATTTTCTCCTTTCTTCCGCTTCGGACTGCATGTGCTGCCATAGAAAAAGAATGAATAGAATGGGTGTCCCCATTCAAGTCAATAATGGCATAATGGGTGGACTGGCAGCCATTGCGAGTGTACACATATGAGCAAAGCAGGAAGTAAAAGCATGAAGTGTACCCATCAATATGTGCTGTGATTTGTTGATTCAATTCAACTGACATTACCAACAATACATTCCATTGCAGGAGCCACATCAGTTAACATCATTTGAATGAACATTCTACATTACCATGGAAATTATTGCATCACAATACCAGGCAGCCATTGCGAGTGGACCTGTCAGGGTTAAGTTTAGTTTATTAGGATCCCCATTAGGTATTGCACAACAAAAATATTATTTACACACTATTCATATATAAGTATTCATATTCTTAAATACAGTACAGTTAAAATAGATCTTTAGAAAGAGGAGAGGCGCTGTGATACGAATATGTTTTTTAAAGCTAAACTTGCTTCTTGACTTGGCTCTATACATAACTCAGAAAAACTATACATCTGGTACCGTCAAGAAACCCATAGTGACATGTCAGGGTTAGAGGTTCCAAGCTAACCTGAGTAACAGTTTCTTTAGCTCTCATTCCACTCCCTGTCATTGCTAAAGAGACAAATGTGAACATTCTATCATTAATGAACTCGAGGAGAACAGAGGAGTTGATCCAATCACAATGATTATCTAAATATTATAAAACTCCTGGGTCTAATCCTTAATGCTGATTGGTTGAAACTGCATTCCAGCTGGTGTCTATTCGACAAGTTAGAGCTCCCGAGTGGCGCAGGGGTCTGAAGCACTGCATCTCAGTGCTTGAGGCATCACTACAAACACCCTGGTTCAATTCCAGGCTGTATCACAACTGGCTGTGATTGGGAGTCCCATAGGGCAGTGCACAATTGGCCCAGGTTTGGCTGGTGTAGATGTTAAAATGCCTATTTACTCTTTAACACCAGGCAATTTATGAACTTGATCTCCAGTATCAAAAGACTCCAGACATTATCTCACATTTTTTTCAGACTAATATTTAGTTTTCAAAAGATTTGTACAAACCTTGCTGTCTGTCTTTCAGACATTTGCAGTATTGTTTCAATCTTAAAATTAGATCTCCAGCTGTCGCATAGTAATGAACTCGTCGGGAGTCATGATGAGACAGAAAGGCAGGCAGCTTTTCTCAGCCATTTTAAATCATGAATCAGCATCATTTTTATCGATACAGTATATACAAAGAAATATCAATAGAAAACAGGTAAAACGCAATGAAGTGCAGCTAGTTTTCAGTCTTTCCAGCTTCAGTTTGAAGTTATTGTGTTGTTGGCTAGCTCCTTTGAACAACAGTGTCCTGACGAGAGAGCACATTTTAATAAAAGTTTTTAATGAAAATATGTCAATCATTATTTGAATTTATTGGTAACCCGTTGTATAAAAGTGACAATGCCCTCAAAGCCGGTGTTTGGAGGATATAATGGCCCAGGTTTGCCGGCCCTCGACTTTCATCTCAGGCCTAACAACACCCGTGCCAATATTTCCTCCAAACTCCAGCTTCTCGGGCATTATCACTTAATTGGAACTCTTTTTTCTCTCTCCACAGAATAAGTTAGTATCCCGTTGCTAAGCAACCGTTTTTTTGTTGGTCCAGACAAAACCAGTCTGACAAAAGTTGCTAACTCACTTCTAAATTCTCAAATTAAATACATACTGCAATTCCAACCACAAAAGCTTGTTGCTTTGATTTTAAGCCTCAAAATACAACTTGCCTAGCTCAATGGTCCCCAAACTGTGGAGCGTGCCCCTTCGGGAATTCAATCTGTCTTTTAACCTACTCTTGAAAGTTGTAATAGTAGAATGTGCCACTTCGAAATTGGGTTGTGCATCATCGGTTTTGTCATGTCAGCCATTGCATACCTTAGAGAGCTATTTATAACTTGGCGGAAATGTCCAGACCAACTAGCCCATGTCAGCTAACATTGTTTACCTAGGTATTTTAGCCCATAGATTTAGTTGGAATGTTTGAGTCACTCAAATATCACATGAATAAACATTAGGCATGGCAAAAGGTATAGAATTGCAAGGAATAACAAAAAGCTGCTGTGTTGTTCAATGTACAGTACATGTAACTCGGTCAACAATCCCAACCTATGGTTCGTAATGCTCCCACGTAGGAAAATAGCCTGTGAGACGAGCCCATTCTATTAATTGTTTGCTTCAGCAAAAGGCAACTAAGTTTCATCACGTTGTTAAGAGTCCAAGTTATCGCAAAAAACGGACTCAACCGCAGAATGTCTGGATGTCCTGTCTAAAGTCCGTTAGTCAGCCCCCAATATAATATGCACTATATATACAAAAGTATGTAGACACCCCTAATTTGGCTATTAGGGGCTTCAGCTGTGGGGCGGCAGGTAGGTTAGTGGTTATAGCATTGGACCAGTAACCAAAAAGTTTCTGGATCAAATCCCAGGGCTGACAAGGTTGTTCATTGTTCTGCCCCTGAACAAGGCAGTTAACCCACTGTTCACCGGTAGGCTGTCATTATACATGTAAATAAGAGTAGTTTGTTCTCAACTTACTGACCTAGTTAAATCTTTTTAAATAATAATAATTTCAGCCATACCTTTTGCTGACAGGTGTATAAAAATCAAGCACCAGTGGTGTAAAGTACTTAAATAAAAATGCTTTAAGGTACTACTTAAGTTGATTTTTGGGGTATCTGTACTTCACCATTTATATTTTTGACAACTTTTACTTCACTACAGTCCTAAAGGAAATAATCTACTTTTCACTCCATGCATTTTCCCTAACAACCAAAAGTACTCGTTACATTTTGAATGGCAAGCAGGACAGGAAATTCATGCATTTACTGTATCAAGAGAACATCCCTGGTCATCCTTATTGCCTCTGATCTGGCAGACTCACTAAACACACATGTTTTGCTTAAGGCTGAGTGTTGGAGTGTGCCCCTGGCTATCCGTAAAAAAACAAATTAAGGAAAATGATGCCGTCTGGTTTGATTAATATAAGTAATTTCATATGATTTATGCTTTTACTTTTACTTTATATAGTATATTTTAGCAATTACATTTACTTTTGATACTTAAGTATATTTAAAACCAAATACTCAAGTAGTATTTTACTGGATGACTTTCACTTTTACTTGAGTCATTTTTTTTAAGGTATCTTTACTTTTACTCAAGTATGACAATTGGGTATTTGTTCCATCACTGTCGAGCACACAGCCATGCAATCTCCGTAGATAAACATTGCCAGTAGAATGGCCTTACTGTGAAGAGCTCAGTGACTTTCAGCGTGGCACCGTCATAGAATGCCACCTTTCCAACAAATCAGCTCGAAAAATGTCTGCCCTCAAAGAACTGCCCCAGTCAACTGTGAGTGCTGTTATTGTGAAGTGGAAACGTCTAGGATCAACAACAGCTCAGCTGCAAAGTGGTAGGCCACACAAGCTCACAGAACGGGACCACTAAGTGCTGAAGCGCATAGAGATCGGTTGCAACACTCACTAAATCAAATAAAATTTTACTTGTCACATGCGCCGAATACAACAGGCTTACTTACAAGCCCTTAAGCAACCATGCAGTTTTAAGAAAATACCTAAAAAAAAGTAAGAGAAAATAATAAATCATTAAAGAGTAAATAACAATAGCGGGGCTATATACAGGGGATACCGGTACAGAGTCAATGTGTCAACGTGCGGGGGCACCGGTGTAGAGGTAATTGAGGTAATTATCTACATGTAGGAAGAGTTATTAAACTGGCTATGCATAGATAATAACAGAGATTAGCATTAGCGTGGGGGGGCAATGCAAATAGTCTGGGTAGCCATTTGATTAGCTATTCAGGAGTCTTATGGCTTGGGGGTAGAAGCTGTTTAAAAGCCTCTTGGAAAAAGACTTGGCACTCCGGCACCACTTGCCGTGCGGTAGCAGAGAGAACAGTCTATGACCAGGGTGGATGGAGTCTTTGACAATCTTTAGGGATTTCCTCTGACACCACCTGGTATAGAGGCCCTGGATGGCAGGAAGCTTGGCCCCAGTGATGTACTGGGCCATACGCACTACCCTCTGCCTTGCGGTCGGAGGCTGAGAAGTTGCCACACCAGTCAGTGACGCAACCTGTCAGGATGCTCTCGATGGTGCAGCTGTAAAAACCTATTGAGGATCTGAGGACAAATATTTTCAGTCTCCTGAGGGGGAATAGGTTTTGTTATGACCTCTTCATGACTGTCTTGGTGTGCTTGGATCATGTTGGTGATATGGACGCAAAGGAACTTGAAGCTCTCCACCTGCTCCACTACAGCCCCGTCGATGAGAATGGGGGCATGCTCAGCTCCTTTGTCTCGATCACGTTGAGGGAGAGGTTGTTGTCCTTGCACCACACGGTCAGGTCTCTGATCTCCTCCATCCAGGCTGTGTCAGCGTTGTCGGTGATCAGACACTGTTGTGTAATAAACAAACTTAATGATGGTGTTGGTCGTGCCTGGCCGTGCAGTCATGTGTGAACAAGGAGTACAGGAGGGAACTGAGCACACACCACTGAGGGGCCCCGTGTTGAGGATCAGCGTGTCGGATGTGTTGTTACCTACCCTCACCACCTGGGGACGGCCCGTCAGAAAGCCCAGGATCTAGTTGCAGAGGGAGGTGTTAAGTCCCAGGGTCCTTAGATTAGTGATGAGCTTTGAGGGCACTATGGTATTGAACACTGAGTTGAAGTCAATGAATAGCATTCTCATGTAGGTGTTCCTTTTGTCCAGATGGGAAAGGGCAGTGTGGAGTTCAATAGAGATTTCATTATCTGTGGATCTGTTGGTGCAGTGTGCAAATTGGATTGGGTCTAGGGTTTCTAGGATAATGGTGTTGGTGTGAGCCATGACCAGCCTTTCAAAGCATTCCCTGGCTACAGATGTGAGTGCTACAGGTCGGTAATCATTTAGGCAGGTTACCTTAGTGTTATTGGGCACAGGGACTATGGTGGTCTGCTTGAACATGTTGGTATTACATACTTAGACAGGGAGAGGTTTGAAATGTCAGTGAAAACACTTGCCAGTTGGTCAGCGCATGCTCGGAGTACATGTCCTGGTAATCTGCCTGGCCCAGGGGTCTTGTGAATGTTAACCTGTTTAAAGGTCTTACTCACATCGGCTCCGGAGAATGTGATCACACAGTAGTCTGGAACTGGAACTGGAACTGCTGATGCTCTCCTGAATGTTTCAGTGTTACTTGCCTTGAAGCGAGCATAGAAGTTATTTAGCTCGTCTGGTAGCCTCGTGTCACTGGGCAGCTCTCGGCTGTGCTTCCCTTTGTAGTCTGTAATAGTTTGCAAACCCTGCCACATCCAACGAGCGTCGGAGCTGCTTTGCCTGTTTGATGGTTCGCCGGAGGGCATAGCGGGATTTCTTATAAGCTTCCGGGTTATAGTCCCGCTCCTTGAAATCGTCAGCTCTACCCTTTAGCTCAGTGCGAATGTTACCTGTAATCCATGGCTTCTGGTTGGGGTATGTACGTACAGTCACTGTGGGGACGATGTCCTCAATGCACTTATTAATAAAACCAGTGACTGATGTGGTGTACTCCTCAATGCCATCGGAAGAATCCCGGAACATATTCCAGTCTGTGCTAGCAAAACAGTCCTGTAGTTTAGCATCTGCTTCATCTGACCACTTTTTTATAGACCGAGTCACTGGTGCTTCCTGCTTTAATTTTAGCTTGTAAGGAGAAATCAGGAGGATAGAGTTATGGTCAGATTTGCGAGGGAGAACTTTGTCTCTGTGTGTGGAGTAAAGGTGGTCTAGAATTTTCTTTCCCCTCTGGTTGCACATTTGACATGCTGATAGAAATCTACTGAAGCGACATCAGCACAGCTTCAGGATAATGGTTTCCATGGCCAAGCAGCCGCACACAAGCCTAAGATCACCATGTGCAATGCCAAGCGTTGGCGGGAGTGTTGAAAAGCTCGCCGCCATTGGACTCTGGAGCAGTGGCAACACGTTCCCTCGAGGGATGAATCACGCTTCACCATCTGGCAGTCCGACAGATTATTCTTGGTTTGGCGGATGTCAGGAGAACACTACCTGCCCGAATGCATAGTCCCACTGTAATATTTGGTGGATGAGGAATAATGGCCTGGGAATGCTTTTCATGCTTCGAGCTAGGCCCCTTAGTTCCAGTGAAGGGAAATCTTAACGTTACAGCACACAATAACATTCTAGACGATTTTATGCTTCCAACTTTGTGGCAACAGTTTGGGGAAGGCCCTTTCCTGTTTCATTATGACAATGCCCCTGTGAAAGAAGCGAGGTCCATACAGAAATGGTTTGTCGAGATTGGTGTGGAAGAACTTGACTGGCCTCCGTAGAGCCCTGACATCAACCCCATTAAACACCTTTGGGATGAATTGGAACACACGACCGCCAGTCAGGCCCAATCGCCCAACATCAGTGCCCGACCTCACTAATGCTCTTGTGACTGAATGGAAGCAAGTCCCTGCAGCAATGTTCCAACATCTACTGGAAAGACCTCCCAGAAGAGTGGAGTCTATTACAGCAGCAAGGGGGGGGGGGGGGGGGGGGGACCAACGCCATATTAATGCTCAGTTATTTTATTTTCATGACACAGTTATACAGTAATTGTGACTGCCCTAGTGACAGCATTAAGAAAGATTCTAACGCAGCATGTGTTCATTCATTCAAGCTCTGCATAGATCATTAAGTTGATTGTGCAGTAGTAAACAAAGCGGTAACAGGCAACATAATCATACAACACACCCGAGGCGATAATCAAATTGCTTTTAAATGAAGTCTACACATTTCAATAAATGTAATTTTGTCCGAACTAATTCTGTAATCCTTGCTGCAACCGAACAGCATTGCACCAAACTCTGTTTGCCTTCAGTCACTGTCAGACATCATTATTTCAAATCCCATCATCATCATTAAATTCAGGAAAGCCACTCTGGACCTCTTAGCCTAAGGCGAGGGAAGCACTCTCTCTGCAAGCACCGCCATGGAATAGCAAAACACTACAGACATCCAGACATAAAACTAATGTTGTTAACTTCCCCAGAAATAATAGTTTGAAGCTGAAACCCCTGTTGGACAAAATGGATCAGGTTTAGTTGCTGTGTTCCGGAGCGGTCTTTATTATAGCACATCTCAGCTAATTACATGATCAATGAATCCCAGCCTGTTCCCTGCCACTTGGCTGTGAATGGAATGTCAATGGCTTTTTAAATGGCCCAGAGTGCTGGAGCAATGAGCTGTAAGGATAGATAGAGAGAGAGAGAGAGACAGACTGCTGGGAGGGAGACGGTCAGTATCTACTGATGTTTGAGTTTGAACACGTATAAGTTGTAAGACGGATGCTTGGATAAGTTTTGGGACATGCTTGTAATATTTGTTGTAGATCATTGCAAAGACAATAGCATGCTTGCCTACACTGATATTGAGCCAAGGTACATACAATGACAGTGAAATGTATTGTTTTTCAATATTGGTATTTGATATTTTATTAGGATCCCCATTAAAGCAGCACCTACTCTTCCCGGGGTCCACATGGAACATGACATAATACAGAACATTTACTAACCTGATAAAAACGAACACTAATTAAACCTATACATCAAGCCAAGACCTGACAGCAGAAGTACCCACTCCGCACCTGGCTCCTGCAGATACTGAACACCAATTCTAGCAGAGAGGGAGGCTGGGTCCATGGGAAGAGTTCCTCAGGGCCAGACTCCTGCTTTCAACATTAGCAAGTCAAGGTCTGTCTGTCTGTCTGTCTGTCTGTCTGTCTGTCCTCTTTATCTGCTCTGCTCTCTTTTCCCATACTATTAGGAAAAACAGCAGCTCCAATATCACTGTTAATTGGAGTTGCTTTAAATGGATGACATCATGACCTAGGCATCCTGGCACAGACTAAAAGAGCTGGGGTCGAATAGATACAGATAGTGTCCACTGGGATACCGCCCAGTTTTCCTCACTGCATGGTAATGGTAACCTACAAATCTATGTGACTAGGAATGAGTGTGTTTTTTCCCACCCTGATTTGGTCCATGACCCAGTAACCAACTGAGCGTCTTGGAGAAATGGGCTGCTAGCTGTAAATAGCTTAGGGAATTAGGTAGGCTATAGCATAGTGAGGATGGATAATTGTTAAAGTATGAATGCTACAGCACTTTTTGAAGATGAGTCATGTATTTGGGTTACGATTCAAGTAAAGTGTTTTAAACGGGTGTGTCTGTGTGTATGTGCGTGCATTTGCTTGTGTGTGAAATCAAGCTGTAAAGTTTTTATAACAGAAGTAACCCCACTCACTCCCCATAGTGGAGTCACTAAAACCAAATAATACTTAGCCCCTTTCACGCACAACAACAAGGATGGAGGGACAAATCTGCTAACTCCAGAAGCCCTCAACAAACAAGAGACAAATGTAACTCTGATGTTGGGTGTTGCTGCAGCTGTCCTGTTCACCTTGCACCCCTCTGTGTGTCTGGGGCCTGGTGGAGATCACAAGAGGAAAATGGCAGGGTCCAAAGCAACCCTATTCACATCCATTCAGGATGAAGGACCAAATGCGTCCTCACATTCACACTGCACCATTGAAGGCATTGTTAATGCAGAACAAAACTGCACAATGAAGTCATGACGACAGCAACCTGGATGTCAAGTACTGCTATTGTTTTATGGTTTTATGTGTCTAATCCTCCGGTGTGTGTGTGTGTGTGTGTGTGTGTGTGTGTGTGTGTGTGTGTGTGTGTGTGTGTGTGTGTGTGTGTGTGTGTGTGTGTGTGTATTAAATATCAAAGAATCAAAGAGAGGGAATGAAAGAAAGAGAGAGTGGAAGCATGTTTGCCTACTTGGACTGTTTGTATTATATGAAAAATAGTGTTTGAGGGTAAAATACTGCTACAGTCACAGGACAACGGTTATGCGTTGTTAGTGGGGAGAAAAGCACAACCCAATGATGATAAACGCTTCAACACTTTCTTTGAAATTCCAACAGGTGCAGAAATAATTAATGAATCAAGCTGAAAATAACTCTCTGTTCAATGTTTGAATACAGCCTTCTGTGCAGTTAGGCTGTAATCCAATGTGACATGGCCCTATTTAGTTCCAAGTCATTCAGATGGAAAGAACTCGGGCAAAAACTAAACCAAACAATGACCTCATCTATACAGATCCTCTGCCTATTTAAGCCTGTTAATTTGAGCAGTGCCACTGGTCCCCTTTACACTAATACATGGACTACCTAAAAAATAAAAATCTCTACATACACAAAGAGGGGGGAGAGTAAGTTCAAAGGTTCCCAGCCACCTGGCATTGTTTGGTCTTCTGGACACCATCGACAGTGGCACCAAGGTTAGATAAACCTTTTCAGGGGGAAGTGAAAGGGCTGGCATGGAAGGACAGCAATCAAAGCAGCGTTTGTGAGGTGGACCAAGACCGGCATCCATCGACTTGGAAAACAACATCGGGGCAAGGAGGAGGCCACAGGCCAGCATTTTCCTGGGACTTAACAGCAGCACTAAGGAGACCAAGAACGATTGGACAAGTAGGGTTGGACAGTTCCTGACTATAGAGGCATGCCGAGCTCAGCTCCAGGATATTGGTGTGAAGATAAGTAACTGTGGAACTAGGAAACTGCTGTCCAGGGAAGGATAAAGCCACGGCTCTCTAGTATCAGCTGCCTCCCAAGGTGGAAAATACAGAGAAAGACTAAACACACATCTCCGTGTTTGCCAACACAGCCCTGTGAATCAGAGGTCAATGGTTCAACCCCAGGCTAGGATCAGCTCAGGCCTAATATCAGTCTTCTATTACGATGGCAGGCCTCACAGCCAACACATGGATGGGAGCATAGTGGAGGGGCTGGGGTTATTGTTATTACAATAAGGATCACAGGGCTAGCTGGAGAGCTGCTCCCTCTAATTGAGCTCAATGAGGCAATAGAGACATTTCTCAGGACCCATGCCAGCATGACTGTCAAAACCACAGCCATGCCACAGTGAAGTTGTCCAGCTCTTACTCAAAAAGCACAGAGTTTCTTGGCCTCAGTTTCAACTCAACGCAAATGTCTTGGGTTAAAGTAGAGTTAGCATGACTGTTAAGGAGAGACCCTATAGCTTCTTCTACTTAGCATAAATAGTGCTTGTGTGTCTCATCTGTCATCGCAAAAGGATGAGACAGATTCACAGCAACCTTCTCTCAGCAATGAGTATTTGGAGTTAGAAGCTGAAGCTTAGTGTGAGCTGACACAGAGCTGGATGAAAGACTTCACAGGGAACACACTTCTATATGATTGAGAGAATTTCTCTCTTGTAAACTATCTTTATCAGTGTTCCCACAGAGGCATATTGACGTACACCCCCTTTTGCCCTCAGATCAGCCTCAGTTCGTCGGGGGATGGACTCTACAAGGTATCGAAAGCATCCCACAGGGATGCTGGCCCATGTTGACTCCAATGCTTTCCACAGTTGTGTCAAGTTGGATGGATGTCTTTCGGGTGGTGGACCATTCTTGATACACACAGGGAACTGTTGAATGTGAAAAACGCAGCATCGTTGCAGTTCTTGACACACTCAAACCGGTGCGCCGTACCCCGTATAAAGGCACTTAAATATTTTGTCTTGCTCATTCACCCTCTGAATGGCACACATACACAATCCAGTTTGTTTAAACTCAAGATGTCGGGTTTTTTGTATTGGATGCGTCTCAATCCACCGCTTCTACCGATGTCACACTTCCACGTCTGCGGTGAAAGGTGACAGAGCGAGAGCAGTGTTTGTCAGACCATGAGACATCACGAAAATTGGTCTTCTCACAAAATCGTCTGTGGCGTCCGAACAGTTTGGCCAACACACTAATATGACTTGTGAGACTCTCACAAACCCGTACATGTTGGTTGTTTTGCTCTAGACCTCACAAGACTCATCCGAATGTCACTTAGTACCAGTTGAAAAAATATATATGGAGACTGTTTAGTGCCAAAAATAAGGGGTTAAAATACATGTAAAGAAAAATACTAAAATGCTTCCTGAGCTTTCTTAAACCTCTCAGATATAAGACAGACACTTCAGAACAAACTTCTTTTTGATTTTTGGGGGGAACTATCTGTACATTATTCAATGTATTTGTTTGGGCTAATAGCAGAAAGGCCAAATACATTTTTTTCATCAAATGTTAATTCAAAATTAAATATCAAAATTATCCTTGGTATGATCTTCTTAAAACAATTCCATATAGCTTAGTAGACCCCCCCCCAACCCCCGGCTTAGACAGGTACCGAGAGAGAACAGTCTATGGCTTGGGTGACGGGCCTTTCTTTCACAACGCCTGATATGGAGGTCCTGGATGGCAGGGAGCTCGAGCCCCAGTGATGTACTGGTCCGTCCGTACCACCCTCTGTAGCGCCATGCGATCAAGGGCGGTGCTATTGCCATACCAAGTAGTATGGTGATGGTGTTGGAGTCGTGCGTGGCCACACAGCCATGGGTGAACAGTGAGTACAGGAGGGGGCTAAGCACACACCCCTGTGGGGCCCCCATGTTGAGGGTCAGCGTGGCAGAGGTGATGTTGCCTAACCTCACCAGCTGGGGTCGGCCCGTCAGAAGTCCAGGATCCAGTTGCAGAGGGAGGTGTTCAGTCCCAGGGTCCTACGTTTGGTGACGAGCTTGGAGGGGACAATAGTATTGAACGCTGAGCTGTAGTCAATGAACAGCATTCTCACATAGGTATTCCTCTTATCTAGGTGGGTAAGGGCAGTGTGAAGTACGATTGAGATTGAGTCGTCTATGGATCTGTTGGGGCGGTAAGCAAATTGGAGTGGGTCTAGGGCAGGTATTCCCAAACTGGGGTACGCATACCCCATTTTCAAACAGACGATTTACATTTCCCAACAAGGCTAAACATTTGGGTGAGCTTTTTTTCTCGCCTGAGTAGCCTCGTTTCACTGCCAAAAATAAAATCAAACCATCTAGGGTTCAGCGAAATAACAACACAATGTCAAATACAGTTAGCATAGTCCAATAATTAACATCCAATCACATTTACCGTTACTCTCTCGCGGGAATTCCACTAATGGTCCGTATGTAGCCAAACGTAGCCCCTGCTCATGTTGGTATCTGTACTGATGGCTCAAAAGCCATGACTGGGAGACATAGTGGAGTGATAACGCGCATGCATTCTTTGCATGACATCATGGGACAATCAAAAGAAATCAGCCAAGACTTCAGAAAGAAAATTGTAGACCTCCACAAGTCTGGTTCATCATTGGGAGCAATTTCCAAATGCCTGAAGGTACCACTTTCATCTGTACAAACAATAGTTTGCAAGTATAGACACCATGGGACCACGCAGCCGTCATACCGCTCAGGAAGGAGATGCGTTCTGTCTCCTGGAGATGAGGGTACTTTTGTGCAAAAAGTGCAAATCAATCCCAGAAGAACAGCAAAGGACCTTGTGAAGATGCTGGAGGAACCAGGTACAAAAGTATCTATAGAGGCGAAAGAAACGCACACCTATTTAGGCGAGGTGCTAGCTAGTGGACTAGAACACTTAAAAAAATAAAGGAGAGCCGCATACTCTAGGATCTCAGGTGCAAAAAAAAATTGTATGTCCAAATTTTTATGTCCAATGTTTCGACAGACAAGCTGTCTTCATCAGGGTATAGGAAACAGGTACAAAAGTATCTATATCCACAGTAAAACGAGTCCTATATCGACATAGCATGAAAGGCCGCTCAGCAAGGAAGAAGCCAGACTAAGGTTTGCAACTGCACATGGGGACAAAGATCGTACTTTTTGGAGAAATGTCCTCTAGTCTAATTAAACAAAAATAGAACTCTTTCGCCATAATGACCATCGTTGTGTTTGGAGGAAAAAGGGGGAGGCTTGCAAGCCGAAGAACACCATCCCAACCGTGAAGCACGGGGGTGGCAGCTTCATATTGTAGGTGTGCTTTGCTGCAGGAGGGACTGGTGCAGTTCACAAAATAGATGGCATCATGAGGAACGAAAAGTATGTGGATATATTGAAGCAACATCTCAAGACATCAGTCAGGAAGTTAAAGCTTTGTCGCAAATGGGTCTTCCAAATGGACAATGACCCCAAGCATACTTCCAAAGTTGTGGCAAAATGGCTTAAGGACAACAAAGTCAAGGTATTGGAGTGGCCATCACAAAGCCCTGACCTCGATCCTATAGAAAATTTGTCGGCAGAACTGAAAAAACGTGTACAAACCTGACTCAGTTACACCAGCTCTGTCAGGAGGAATGGGACAAAATTCACCCAACTTATTGTGGGAAGCTTGTGGAAGGCTACCCAAAACATTTGACCCAAGTTAAACAGTTTAAAGGCAATGCTACCAAATACTAATTGAGTGTATGTAAACTTCTGACCCACTGGGAATGTGATGAAAGAAATAACATCTGAAATAAATCATTCTCTCTACTATTATTTTAACATTTCACATTCATAAAAAAAAGTGGTGATCCTAACTGACCTTAGACAGGGAATTTTTACTAGGATTAAATGTCAGGAATTGTGAAAAACTGAGTTTAAATGTATTTGGCTAAGGTGTATATAAACTTCCGACTTCAATTGTATGTGAGAGTGGATTCTTGGCCCTCACTAATTACAGGCACAGACTCTGTGTGGAAAATGATTTAAGAGTGAAACTCTTTCCAATACAACCCAACATTATGGATTTCTGTGCATCCTTTCAAGCACACCCTTCTCATTAACCTGTGGTGAGTTATTCACAATTTTCGATGAACAATTAAGGTTTTATATGTAAGATGGTTAAAATGATTGATTGTTGTTATATAATTATTTGTTCCCTGGTCCTATAAGAGCTCTTTGTCACTTCCCACAAGCCGCGTTGTGACAAAAACTCACACTCATTCTTATGTTTAATAAATGTATTGTATAGTGTGTGTGTGTGGCAGGCTTACAATGATGGCAAAAAAACAACATTTGAGAGTGAGCTGGCCGTGGTGCTAGAGAGGGGTACACGCAGCTGGAGGTTGAATGTTTTCAAGGTATGGGACTATAAAAACTGGCATGAAGATTCACCTGTCTAAGGTTGTTTACCCCACCCCACTCACACAGTCAAGGGTGTTCATAGACTCACAGTTCACAGAGTCTCAGTTTAGAGCTGTGACTCTGCTGTCAAGACGGATCCAATCCTCCCATTCCATGACAACCAGCATAGCGCCTAACGACTCCAGCTATGACTCCAGAAAGTCACAAGTGACTCTGACTGTCTGTCAGTGCCGATCGGGCGGGGAGAAAGTCAAACATCTCATATCCACTGAGGGGTGGCATTTCAGTGTGACTTCAATAACTACACGTCTGTATGGGCCTGACAGCCTCTGGTAATGTGACTTATGGATGATCCCCTGCTGTAATCCCCTTCTTTCCTATCAGAAGGCTGTGACTGATGACTCATCTCAACATAATACAAATGTCAATGAAACCGAACAATCGTGATTTTACTCATCGTTTGTTTGATTGTGTTATTCTGAACGGTTGGTCTTTGGAACGAGTTAATCACAAGTTGTCTGATGCTAATCAAACATTTAAAATATCCTTTTTGCCGAATAACAGTTTGAGAAAATGGTGAACATTCCCATTATGAGTGTGGGCCTAACAATGAAGAAGTTGAAAAGTGTGACAATGGTTGACGTCCATGGCTTTTGTTTTGAACACATTTTAACTGAAATGTTCAGAACGTCTATGGATAAATATGATATCTTCTCTCTTCCCCTGGAACAAACTTAACTAAACCAACTGTACATAGATATAAACAAATATATATATAAAAAGTGTAGATAGAAAAATAGAAAAATAGAAATATGAACCTGACACATAACAGTATATGCACAGACTGGCTTGTTTAAAGCCCCAGGGTGAAGTTAAGTCTTCAATATCACTTTCAGACATTGTACTGAAAATGGAGCGGCCTTACACTCTCAATAGGCCTTCAATTCACAACTGAAAGCATTCCCTTGCATTCACTCTTGGGGGATGTGTATGTTTGAATCAATTTTTCTCGGGCCTTTTGTTATGAAAATCTTTCTTTTCCACTGGTTGCCGTGGTATAATGCTGAAAGACTGGAAAGCTAGTTGAGTGGAGGGAATGGCAACAGAGATGGAATATCAGACCATTGACCGCCAGGGGAAGGGTGAAGGAGAGTCTTACAGAAAGTTCCATTGTGATTTCCACACTAAGATTTACATGGGGAGAAACGTGGTCTACGGAGCGGAAATAACTCAGGGTCACAAGAAGCAGGAATTCTACGTCACATGTTCGTCATTAGAAGTGATGAAAGGAGACAGCTGTGTACTAGCAACTAGCACATGCTAACCGTTTCAAATGAACCATCACACGAGCAGTTCTCTCATGCTGTAATTTGTGAGGGAACGTTTAGACAGCATCCCGACTGTCCACACTGTTTCAGTTGACGTAGCTGAGGTAGCAGTAAATGCTCGCAGATTAGTTACCCCTAATAAATTGCTGTTACCGACACATTCCAAGATTTGCTCCACGCTGAAGAACTGCGGAGATCAACCTGACATCAGATAGCATCAAATTTGAGAGCATGAGAAAAATAACAGTGTACGTGTGCAGCACTCTAATGGGTTTAGTGAGGAAGTTGGCGGTATTGATTTCATACACACAGTCTCCATGCTGAAAAGACCATCATTCATATCCTTGGTAATGGGTAAAGGAGGAGGTGGGTCTGCCTGTCTGTCTGTCTGGGGGACAGGGGAGTCTATTTGGCAGCCATGGTGTGGCTGTTCGCCATGTTACAAACTGCCGCAGCAGGTAGCCTGAGAAGGACAGACAGAGTGGTGTTTGTCACCAGTGTTATCTGAGCCGAGCCCTGGCAGTTGGCAGAGTAGGTTTCACCCAGTGAAAATGTGAAGTGACAGTATGTTATTGTGATAAGTCTGAGATGGGCCGGTCTAATTCCGAGGGGCTGTGTTGGTGAGGGGGAAGGAGGCCGAGTGTGGCACAGGCCAACTTTGTAATGAGATCTGGGCCCAAACTGCCCCTTTCCATTTGTGTGAACAGTGAAGAACAGCTGCAGTTGGAACAGTAATACGTACATTTGCAGCACTGACTACTGCTTTCCTGGTAAATAGCTCGATCTGTTTGTTTGGCACATCAATGTTTTTTTTCTTCTGTGACCAATATTGTACGTGAAAAAAGCTAAATATTGGCATGAAATTTGGTATATCAATTAGCTTTTTTTATGGCTAGATTACTGTTCTTTTTTTCTAATGTATACAGCGATTAAAATCACAAAGGGTAAAAAAAATAATTAAAAAGCATGCTCAAATCATGACAGGTTTAATTACAAACAAAATATTTTGCTTTGTTCTGGTTTTAAGGGCTGCCTTGTTGTGAACGTGCCATTTTCAAGATGGAGACCGCATATTGACCAGTGACCACTGACAGTGCAACTCAACACGTGGGGTGGAAAAAAGAGACAAAAACAGCAAACATGGCTGGCAGTGAATTGTGGGAGCATATGGCATGGGAGGGGAGGAGCAGCGGGGGATATCTGCGTGGCTTAAAAGACAAATTGACAAGAGACAGACTGAGTCTAACACGATCACTGCCCTGTGTCCACCTCAGAATAGTCCAGATAGATTCTCTCCCTTTCAATATTCCACCCCCAAGCCTATGCACCTTATTGGAATTACCTCTCCATTCGCATATGTGCTTAGAATTATTTCCCACCAAAATGGAGGAAACTGAATGAGAGACGGCGAGAGAGAGAGAGTGAGAGTGATGGGTAGGGAGGGTGGGTGGGGGCAACAATAACAATATGGGATGGGAGCAGTTCACTGTTTGCCGCTCTGCTGGTCAGGGCGATACCTCCCCTCCCTCCCATCGCCAGCCGCCAGTGCATCACTGGGGCATTGTCGAGCTGTTGCCATGGAGATGTGGGTCAGAGCGCTGATGTGCAAGCACCCTGTGGATTTGAGGCTGGCAGCAGAGTGAAAAGAGCCCAGACTGGAGCCCATAGTAAATTCTCCTCTGAATGTAGGTCAGGGGGATTCTCCAGAGCAGCGGCAGTTGTTCAGGGTAAAAGGGAAAGCAAGGGTTCTGTTAAAGAAGTTACATGTCTGATCAGCGTTAAATTAGATTGCTGATCTGTGGAACATTTTTCACAACTATTTTCTTTAAAATACTCCCATGGAATTTGATATTTATAACAAAATCCAAGCAAATGCACTCTCAGGGTAGCTTTGAAGACATTTTAAAATAAAGTTATTACCTTTTAAATGCACAGGGGAGCCAAATTAAGTGATCAGGTACACACTTGGAAAAATGGAGAACCCTTTTAAGAGAAACCTTTTGGGTTCCAGGTAGAACTATTTTAGGTTCCGTGTTGAACACTCTGTGTAAAGGGTTCTACCTGGAACCAAAAACAGTTCAAAGAGTTCTTCTATGGGGACAGCCAAAGAAACATTTTAGGTTCCAGATAGAACCTTTTTCCCCCTCTAAGAGTGTACTGTATAAGGCATATGAATGACAGAAGCTCTGCAAAAACAAACAGGTGGTGCTTCACATGTTAATTGCATAAATATTTAATATTACAATCTTATGATAAGAATAAGATGCCATTCATCATGATATTTATTTCAACAGGAGGTTTTATGAGTGTAGCCTGTCAGTAACAGGACAGGACATGACAACTCACCAAATTAAAAGTGGGACACGTGGGCCGCCATTACGAATCCTCAAATCGCCTCTTGTTGTGTCACAGCAAATACTCCCTAATACGGTCATGCAGTCCCTCTCCCCCTCTCCCTCTCTCTCTCTCCCTCGACAACTGTTTCTCTCTCTCGAACATGGTTTTTCATGGCCTTCGATTGTGGTTCCCCACATTGTGTTCTGAAGGGATTAGTAATTGCTTTGTGTATCCATATGATGTTTGTTTTTTCAGAGTGAAAACATCCATCTGTCCAATCTAGCTTCACCACTGCTACTTTTACCATGACAGTACACAGTACACAAGCGGTGTTTGTCTCGGTAGCCCTAGATTGCTATGTGAACTGTGATGTATTGAAATAACAGTGTCTGATAACAGCATTGGCACGAACACAATATAGCCCAAATCCATCATCTGGGGCACACTGGTTTAAAAAAAAACATTAAGATGAAGTCAACATTTTTGGGGAAATGCTTCCGTAAGACCTGAGTAGCCTTGGCATAGAGCCATAAATTAGTCTGTGTATACTCTCTTCTGGGGCAATATCCTTTAAGTCTTTGACTAACTACCTCCCACATGTTCCGTTTCAGTGACCTAAACCCAATTTTGGAATGGGGAATATCATCCTGACCATTATTAAATGCTGTGGCCAATGCATATTATTTACAGTGCCTTGCGAAAGTATTCGGCCCCCTTGAACTTTGCGACCTTTTGCCACATTTCAGGCTTCAAACATAAAGATATAAAACTGTATTTTTTTGTGAAGAATCAACAACAAGTGGGACACAATCATGAAGTGGAACGACATTTATTGGATATTTCAAACTTTTTTAACAAATCAAAAACTGAAAAATTGGGCGTGCAAAATTATTCAGCCCCCTTAAGTTAATACTTTGTAGCGCCACCTTTTGCTGCGATTACAGCTGTAAGTCGCTTGGGGTATGTCTCTATCAGTTTTGCACATCGAGAGACTGAAATTTTTTCCCATTCCTCCTTGCAAACCATCTCGAGCTCAGTGAGGTTGGATGGAGAGCATTTGTGAACAGCAGTTTTCAGTTCTTTCCACAGATTCTCGATTGGATTCAGGTCTGGACTTTGACTTGGCCATTCTAACACCTGGATATGTTTATTTTTGAACCATTCCATTGTAGATTTTGCTTTATGTTTTGGATCATTGCCTTGTTGGAAGACAAATCTCCGTCCCAGTCTCAGGTCTTTTGCAGACTCCATCAGGTTTTCTTCCAGAATGGTCCTGTATTTGGCTCCATCCATCTTCCCATCAATTTTAACAATCTTCCCTGACCCTGCTGAAGAAAAGCAGGCCCAAACCATGATGCTGCCACCACCATGTTTGACAGTGGGGATGGTGTGTTCAGAGTGATGAGCTGTGTTGCTTTTACGCCAAACATAACGTTTTGCATTGTTGCCAAAAAGTTCAATTTTGGTTTCATCTGACCAGAGCACCTTCTTCCACATGTTTGGTGTGTCTCCCAGGTGGCTTGTGGCAAACTTTAAACGACACTTTTTATGGATATCTTTAAGAAATGGCTTTCTTCTTGCCACTCTTCCATAAAGGCCAGATTTGTGCAATATACGACTGATTGTTGTCCTATGGACAGAGTCTCCCACCTCAGCTGTAGATCTCTGCAGTTCATCCAGAGTGATCATGGGCCTCTTGGCTGCATCTCTGATCAGTCTTCTCCTAGTATGAGCTGAAAGTTTAGAGGGACGGCCAGGTCTTGGTAGATTTGCAGTGGTCTGATACTCCTTCCATTTCAATATTATCGCTTGCACAGTGCTCCTTGGGATGTTTAAAGCTTGGGAAATCTTTTTGTATCCAAATCCGGCTTTAAACTTCTTCACAACAGTATCTCGGACCTGCCTGGTGTGTTCCTTGTTCTTCATGATGCTCTCTGCGCTTTTAACGGACCTCTGAGACTATCACAGTGCAGGTGCATTTATACGGAGACTTGATTACACACAGGTGGACTGTATTTATCATCATTAGTCATTTAGGTCAACATTGGATCATTCAGAGATCCTCACTGAACTTCTGGAGAGAGTTTGCTGCACTGAAAGTAAAGGGGCTGAATAATTTTGCACGCCCAATTTTTCAGGTTTTGATTTGTTAAAAAAGTTTGAAATATCCAATAAATGTCGTTCCACTTCATGATTGTGTCCTACTTGTTGTTGATTCTTCACAAAAAAATACATTTTTATATATTTATGTTTGAAGCCTGAAATGTGGCAAAAGGTCGCAAAGTTCAAGGGGGCCGAATACTTTCGCAAGGCACTGTAGATATTAGACTGAGGTCTCCAATGCTCGGGCATCGGTCAAATGACCTGTTATAATTGTCTTCTTCATTTGCTTTAGATGCAAATATGTAAAGCTAACTTGAGGTTTCATAAGCCTAGTTGTTTATCCCTTTCCTAATAATTGACATGTCTTCCCAAGGGGTTCCCAAAGCCCTTCGCACCACCGTCATCACAACCTAGCTGAATCTCTGCGACAATAGAACTGTCTTATTTCCCAGCAAGCCAAAGAGAGCGTCAGAAAAAGAGGCAGGTGAATAGGCCAAGTCGCATCCATTCCTTTTCGAGGGTGTCCATCTCCCACAGAAAATGCGGATTGGAGACGCTGGGAGTAAAAAGTTGGCGGTAAAACCGGGATGTGCTAACTGTTGCCATGCTGCTTCACAACCATGAAGCTAAGGCTAATTGAGCAAATTCCTCAATAGCAAACACTTAAACGTTAAAGGACTAGGAAAAACACAGCATCGTGTATTATTCCGTCATGCTCCTGACTGGGCATTTTCAGCAGCTTGCTGATTCAACTCTGTGTGTTTCGTCCCTGCTCACTGCCTGCTAACTGGTTGTGCTCCGTCGCAAACGACATTGGTAGTCTTGACACACGTCTATCAGAAATGGATTTGGTCAATGTTTTGGGCACACTTGATGCCCGTTTTGCATATTCGTTATATTACAACGGTGTCGTGATGCTCCGCATTTGCATAAAATGCAAATGACAGACAAATGAAAGCTTGGCTACAGCAAACACACTCTGTTGCTGGCAAACAGGGAAAAAGGTAGTGTCTCAAAAGAGCTAAGTTGACATTAAAATAACATTGATCAGCCCTGTTTTTCTAACATGAAACGGTGACACGGTCTCCCGGGGGACTGTTGACCACACAAATGTGCTTCGTAAGAATCTGAAATGTCGGCCAACACGAACTTGTTAACCACGGAAATGAATGGGTAGCTTACAAAAAGGCACAGTGAATGAGACATGGTTGCATGCTTTGTGGCGAGGATTTTATAAAAGATTTACATAAGCACTGAATTGGTTTCCCGAAATACCCTTACCATGGAAACCTAGTTCCATTCTTTCACTCAAGCAAACTGGACCAAAATCACAGTTATTATCTATAATATGTTACTAAGTTGCTTAGTAACCAGTGCTTCATGCATGGCGGAGAGCGACTTGATTATTTTCTGAAGAACTTTTATTACGAGACAGCTGGTTGAGTACATTTGTTTATCGTCAGCCCACTCGAAATGAAGGCCTATCTTGTCTTTTTTGTCTGTGGTCTACCTTGTTTACGACTTTTTGAGGGCTCTAACCGCAACACAGAGAGACATGTGCACTGTTACATCAGCATGGATTACCCACATGGATTGTCAATGATTGTCTGCAGCAGAGCGAACACAGTAAAAACTGTACTACATAGTTGAAAACAATATGGAATTCTAAAAGCGTTCCTGGAAACAGGTCATGTCATTGTATGCTTATTGTTTTTCACTAGAAATATCATGTTGAACGACAGATTGTTCTATTTGCTACTAGAAAATGAGTGCAGAGAGCCGTACGTGTCATATTTCTGGTTTCATGGGGATTCTGGTGGAATCACCTCCAGCAGTTCCTGCAGCTTTAAAGCAGCCGTTCCTCCTCTCTAAATACTGTGCTGCTGATGCACAACCTAGAGACGTTTAGACACTCCGCCAACAGTGTTGTCACTTGTAACCGAGGTCCTCATGCGAAAGGATGATTGTGTAACCCTGGAGGGTGCTATCTCTAGGGATACTTGGAGGCGTTTTATTCGGAACGAGAGCACCGCAACAACCTCCCCCACCCCCCCAACCCCCCAGAAAAGCCTCCGTACACCTGACACAAAAGCTAATTATTTCATTGGGGTTCATCAAGATATATTTCCTTAATGGTAAAAAGATGGACGAAAGGTTACATCCTGGATGACCCAGAAATAAATTACTGGGCTCTTTTTGGCCATAAAGTAGACAGCCAAAACATATTGTTTGTGTCTATGTTTTGTGGACTAGTTCCCTGCATAGACACAGGACAATTACCTCAGCTTTGTTTAGCACAGTATTCCTTAATCACCTATTATTTGCAGATTTTCCTACTGTGTTAAATGCTTACCCCGTATGACACCGTTTCCATGTCGACTGATGTTTTCATTCCCCGAGAAATTCCAAGCAGCCCTGACCATGGCCTTGCCATTCTTTCCATGAAAGCTCAACCCAAAGCAATTAGTTGGCTGTCAGAAACAAAATGTAGCGGGCTTGGGAACATAACATTCATGGACCTTAAAATACCTTTCAAAAGCACCCAACAATGCCCATACAGCATTTAAGGCTACATATGTATATATGCCCTATAGCAAAGGGGGGTGTTTGCATTCCACGTCATATAAGAATCATACAAGTGAGCCCTCTGAAGTCCCTTAGTCTACAAGGGGCTCACAATTAGCCTCTGATGGAGTGCAAGGTAAAGAGGTCTGAGAGGTACTATCTGGGAAAACACAGCCCAATTGAGATCAACCCTTTAATCCCGGCAGATTCAATGAGCACACTGATCATCTGTAAAGGATGAGGCACCGAGCCCAGCCTGGCTGTCTCTCATAGTGGCAGGTCAGTCAGTGTAGTATGGGATTAAACCCAGGCAAGGGTAACAGTGCATGTGTGTCTTATAAAGAATAATTCCCTCCCATCCATCAGAGTGAATTACAAGCGTGACGGTACATAATGTGTTCAGTCTGTTTCACGCATCATATCTTATCTATGGCCAAAAGAATGCCAGAAATGAGTTCACTAGTTTTTTTTTATGCCACTGAGATTTGATTAAGAGAGTCCTTTCAGAAACACTGGATTTTGCGACTACAGTGCCTTCTGAAAGTATTCACACCCCTTGACTTATTTCATATTTTGTTGTTACAGCCTGAATTCAAAATGTATTAAATATTTTTTTTTTCTCACCAATCTACACACAATACCTCAGAATGAACAAGTGAATAAATGTTTTTAGAAATGTTAGCAAATTTGTTGAAATTGAAATACAGAAATATCTCATTTACATAAGTTTTCACACCCCGACTCAATACTTTGTACAAACACCTTTGGCAGCGACTACAGCTGTGAGTCTTTCTGGGTAAGTCTCTAAGAGCTTTCCACACCTGGATTGTGCAACATTTGCTCATTATTCTTTTCAATATTCTTCAAGCGCTTTCAAATTGGTTGTTGATCATTGCTCGACAACCATTTTCGGGTATTGCTATACATTTTCAAGTAGATTTAAGTCAAAACTGTAACTGCCACTCAGAAACATTCACTGTCTTCTTGGTAAGCAACTCCAATGGAGATTTGACCTTGTGTTATTGGTTATTGTCCTGCTGTAAGGTGAATTCATCTCCCAGTGTCTGGTAGAAAGCAGACTGAACCAGGATTTCCTCTAGGATTTTGCCTGTGGCTAGCTCCATTCTGTTTATTTTGTATCCTACAAACTCCACAGTCCTTAATGATTACACGCATACACATAACATGATGTAGAGTTGTTTTGCCCCATACATAACACTTGTATTCAGGACAGTATTACTGTATTTGCAGTATTACTTTAGTGCCTTATTGCAAACAGGATGCATGTTTTGGAATACTGGCAGTTTCTATGGCGATGCCACATGGTTCAATTCTCGGGCCGACTCTTTTCTTTGTATATATCAATGATGTAGCTTTTGCCGCTGTCGATTCTTTGATCCATCTCTAAGCAGACGACACCATTCTGTATACATCTGGCCCTTTTTGGACACTGTGTTAATAAACCTCCAAACAAGCTTTAATGCCATACAACACTCCTTCCGTGGCCTCCAACTGCTCTTACATGCTAGCAAAACTAAATGCTTGCTTTTCAACCGATCACTGCCCGCACCCACCCACCTGACTAGCATCACTACTCTGGACGGTTCTGACTTAGAATATGTGGACAACTACAAATACCTAGGTGTCTGGCTAGACCGCAAACTCTCCTTCCAGACTCATATTAAGCATCTCCAATCCAAAATTAAATCTAGAATCAGCTTTCTATTTCGCAACCAAAGCTCCATATACTACCCACTATTGCGACCTGTATGCTCTCGTTGGCTGGTCCTTGCTACATATTCGTCGCCAAACCCACTGGCTCCAGGTCATCTATAAGTTTTTGCTAGGTAAAGCTCCGCCTTATCTCAGCTCACTGGTCATCATAGCAACACCCACCTGTAGCACGCGCTCCAGCAGGTATATTTCACTGGTCATCCCCGAAGCCAACACCCCCTTCGGCCGCCTTTCCTTCCAGTTCTCTGCTGCCAATGACTGGAACGAATTGCAAAAATAACTGAAGTCACTAACTTCAAGTATCGGCTGTCAGAGCAGCTTACCGATCGCTGCAGCTGTACACAGCTGATCTTTAAATAGCCCATCCAACTACCTACCTCATCCCCATATTTTATTATTTTTTTTCTGCTCTTTTGCACTCCAGTATTTCTACTTGCACATCCTCATCTACACATCTATCATTCCAGTGTTAATAACTAAATCGTAATTATTTCACCACTATGGCCTATTTATTGCCTTACCTCCTTACTTCATTTGCACACACTGTATACAGATTTTATATTGTGTCATTGACTGTACGTTTGTTTATCCCATGTCTAACTCTGTGTTGTTGTTTTTGTCGCACTGCTTTGCTTTATCTTGGCCAGGTCGCAAATGTAAATGAGAACTTGTTCTCAACTGGCCTATCTGATTAAATAAAGCTGAAATCAAAAAATGTAATACAAAAATCTACCAATAGCTGCCCTTCTTTGCGAGGCATTGGAAAATCTCGCTGGTTTTTGTGGTTGAATCTGTGTTTGGAATTCACTGCTCGACTGAGGGACCTCATAGATAATTGTATGTGTGGGGTACAGAGATGAGGTAGTCATTCAAAAATCATGTTGCACTATTATTTAGTCCATGCATCTTATTATGTGACTTGTTAAGCAAATGTTTACTCCTGAGCTTATTTAGGCTTGCCTAACAAAAGGGTTGAATACTTATTGAAAAAAAATGTATAAAAAAAAACAACACAATTCCACTTTGACATTATGGGGTATTGTGTGTTGGCCTGTAACAAAGAAAATGTCAATTGAATCTATTTACATTCAGGCTGTAACCCCAAATCTTTAAAAAGTAAAGGGTGTGAATACTTTCTGAAGGCATGTATATCCAGCTCTGAAGCAAGATGTGCCTCTGTGAACTTCCCATCCCCATTCCCCATGGCCTCTCAAAGTCAATGACCCATTCAAAACCAGCCTGATGACATCTTTATTTTATTTGCTACAGATGAAAAACCATTAGCCATAGGCTGAGAGACTGAGAGCTAAAACACCTTCCATTAATCCAGGGCTCAATCAGCAGACAACTAACTAGCTCCACAAGACTCCAGAGACAAATATCCTGCTTCATTTATCAGGGACGTTGTCCACCACATTGAGCTGATGCATTCATTGGTACATAATCTGTCAATAATTCCCCCTGCTCCCACAATAAGCGACAACACCTGACCAGTGGCTAAGGCTAATTGTGCGTCGTCTGTTGCATTTACTGGGGCAACTATAGCGTTTGAGAATAAAAATGAAAGTTGTTTCTTCTTGTAAATGGGAATGGGGGCCACATGGCCTCATGGAATAGCCTCACCACTGATATGTTGTGTGGTGAGACGCCAGCTTGTTGTCACAGTCCACAAGACCTCACAGACCTGCATCTGCGGCCCACATCTCATCTCCACCGAGCAGAGAGCAGGCACAGAGCAGAAGTGGCCTTCTGTTCGCCTCTGTTTGTCCGCCAACATCCCTCTCAAGAGTGTCACGACTCTCTGGATGAAGTGTCATCACCCCACTCACAACGAGGATAAAAATAACCATCTAAACATTGATCAGAACAGAGGATGTAGAGATAGGTAATGGTAGAGACAGGGGCTCAACTTTCACTGGGGACGGACGGGTGGGGGGGTAGGGGGGGGGATGCCCCCCACATTCTGAAATTGCAATGTTGCCCCCCCCCCCAGTTTTATCATTGGACTGTGATACAAAATGCGGCAATGGTGTGCTTTAGGACCATGCCGACACCTCCGAGCGGTTGGGTAGGCTGTTTGGAGTATTTATCAGACTGATTTTTTTTTTTTTAAATACTGATTTCCCCCCCACTTTTAAAACCAAAGTTGCGTCCCTGGGCAGAGAGTCTGTTTGCATGGCAACATTGTGTCATCCAGTTGGCCCGTTTGGTTGTAATCTCGTCATCAGGGGAGATGTTTCATTGTCATACCAATATTGATGAGAAACACACCTTTGTAGAGCAGTGGTTAGATTTTAATGTAACCAATGGTGCAGGGGGTTATCAAATTGTGAGCAGCATTCAATTTGTTTCCTTCAAACTGGCATTCAATCAGTTACAGCAGTTTCTTATGTGTCAATACAACCCAGGGACTATTCTACCACAAGTCCACAACCCCATGAAACTCAGTGTGAGTTTGGGAGAAACCAAACAAAGACACAGAAAAGTATGTTCAACACAAACAGAGAGGCAAGCAAACACAAATACATGCCCTGTAAAACGTTGCAACAAGGTGTGAAAAATCTATTGACAAACAAACAGTAAAGCAAATATGAGCCAATATGGATGTCATTCTGTAAACTATACGGACTGGTGGTGATTGAGTGTATGACAGAGCAGGCTCTCATGTTACGATAAAACTGTTATTGATTAAACCAGCCCGGATCCATAGGGAGGAGAAGAGAAGCTGCAGAGGAGATTCAGACTCAGACAGCCTCCGGAGACTGTGGTGATCATTTGGCAGAGACTTAAAGGTTGGTTGTCCTCTCACCGTTTGTCACCAACTCTGAATTCGAAAGTTATTCAGTGCAACATGGGATTTTTAATTCAAATCTGTTAAAAGCACCTGTGCGTAAAAAAAGTTACATTATAAATCTCTATCAAAATCAGTCAGTTTCAAGCTGCAATATGTAACTTTTTAGGTGACCCGACCAAATTCACATAGAAATGTGAGTTATAGATGTCATTCTCATTGAAAGCAAGTCTAAGACGTGGTAGATATGTTCTATGTGTGGTATTTCTATGCCTTACGTTCTTCCCGTGCTTTTTCTTTTGGTTTTACACACCAGCTTCAAACAGCTGAAAATACAATATTCTTAGTTATGGAAAATATATTTCACAGCGATTTAGATGGTATAATGATTCTCGACACTGTACTTGCTTGAATGGTCACATAAACTGAAAGCAAGCAAACAATTAGCATTTTAGCAACCAGGAAATTGTGGAGCAATTCCTGCACAGTGCATCTTTAAGCTAGAGATATCTGAATCTTCAAAGTAGCCATCTTTTGTCTTGATGACAGCTTTGCATTCCCTCAACCATCTACATGAGGTAGTCATCTGGGAATTCATTTAAATTAACAGGTGTGCCTTGTTAAACGTTAATTTGTGGAATTTCTTCACTTCGCAATGCCCTATTTGGTAAGAGATGAATTCCATATTATGGCAAGAACAGCTCAAATAAGAAGAGAGAAATGACAGTCCATCATTACTTTAAGACATGAAGGTCAGTCAATCCGGAAAGTTTAGGAACTTTGAACGTTTCTTCAAGTGCAGTTGCAAAAACCATGAAGCGCTATGATGAAACTGACTCTCACGAGGACAGCCACAGGAAAGGAAGACCCAGAGTTACCTCTGCTGCAGAGGATAAGTTAATTTGAGTTAACTGCACCTCAGATTTCAGGCAAATAAATGCTTTACAGAGTTTAAGTAACAGACACATCTCAACATCAACTGTTCAGAGGAGACTGCGTGAATCAGGCCGTCATGGTCCAGACTGTGTAAGGGCTATTTGCCCAAGGAGAGTGAGGGAGTGGTGCATCAGATGACTTGGCCTCAACAATCACCCGACCTCAACCCAATTGAGATGGTTTGGGATGAGTTGGACCGCAGAGTGAAGGAAAAGCAGCCAGCAAGTGCTCAGCCTATGTGGGAACTCCTTCAAGACTGTTGGAAAATCATTCCTCATGTAGCTGGTTGAGAGAATACCAAGAGTTTGCAAGGTTGTCATCAAGGCAAAGGGTGGCTACCTTGAAGAATCTCAAATATAAAATCAAAATCGAATCACTCTTTATTTGTCAAATGTGCCAAATACAGACAAGTGTAGACTTTACTGTGAAATGCTTACTTACAAGCCCTTAACCAACTGTAGAGTTCAAGAAGAGTGAAGAAAATATTTACCAAGTAGACAAAAATAAAAAGTAATAATAAAAAAGTAACACAATGAGAATAAGAATAACGACGCTATCTACAGGGGGCACCGGTACTGAGTCAATGTGCGGGGGTACAGGTCAGTTGAGGTAATGTGTACATGTAGGTAGGGATGAAGTGACTATGCATAGATAATAAACAGCAGTGTACAAAAGGGGGGGGGGGTCAATGTAAATTGTCCGTTGGCGATTTTATTAATTGTTCCGCTGTCTTATGGCTTGGGGGTAGAAGCTGTTGAGGAGCCTTTCGGTCCTAGACTTGGCAAGCGGTACCAGAGCGCCGTGTGTTAGCAGAGAGAACAGTCTATAACTAGGGGGACTGGAGTCTGACAATTTTATGGGCTTTCCTCTGACACTGCCTATTATATAGGTCCTGGATGGCAGGAAGCTTGGCCCCAGTGATGTACTGGGCCGTATGCACTACCCTCTGTAGCGCCTTACGGTCAGATGCCGAGCAGTTGCCATACCAGGCGGTGATGCAACCTATCAGGATGCTCTCAATGGTGCAGCTGTAGAACCTTTTGAGGATCTGAGGACCCATGCAAAATCTTTTCAGTCTCTTGAGGGGGAATAGGTTTTGTTGTGCCCTCTTCAAGACTGTCTTGGTGTGTTTGGACCATGATAGTTTGTTGGTGATGTGGACACCAAGGAACTTGAAACTCTCAACCCGCTCCACTACAGCCCCATCGATGTTAATGGGGGCCAGTTTGGCTCGCATTTTCCTGTATTACGCAATCAGCTCCAAGGTCTTGTTTACATTGAGGGAGAGGTTGTTGTCCTGGCACCACACTGCCAGTTCTCCGACCTCCTCCCTCATCGTCATTGGTGATCAGGCCTACCACTGTTGTGTCATCAGCAAACTTAATAATTGGTGTTGGAGTCATGTTTGACCATGCAGTTGTGGGTCAAAATGGACTGCATGAGGGGACTAAGTACACACCCCTGAGGGTGGGGGCAGCCCGTCAGGAAGTCCAGGATCCAGTTGCAGAGGGAGGTGTTTAGTCCCAGAGGCCTTAGCTTAGTGATGAGATTCGTGGGCATTATGGTGTTGAATGCTGAGCTGTAGTCAATGTGTCATGTACTGTCATGTTGTGTCTTGTCTCTGTCCTTTCCCTTCACCCTGTCTCCCTCTGCTGGTCGTTGTTAGGTTACCTTTTCTCCCCCTCTTTCCCCCAGCTGTGCCTTGTCTCCTCCTAACCACCTCGTCACCCCGTTTCCCACCTGTTCCCTTTTTCCCTCTGATTAGGTCCCTATATCTCTCTCTGTTTTTGTTCCTGTCCTTGTCGGATTCTTGTTTGTTGTGTTTCATGCCTGAACCAGACTGTCGTCATGTTTGCTGTAACCTTGTCTTGTCCTGTCGGAATCTGCCGGTCCGTCTGAGCCTACCTATGTTTGGTAATTAAAGAAGCTCTGTTTAAGTTAATTCGCTTTTGGGTCCTCATTCACTCACCGTAACAGAAGAATCCGACCAAGAATGGACCCAGCGACTTCGGATCCTCTCCACTCAGCCGTCGGGATCCAGGGAGCGATGCTAGGCAGGCACGAGCAGGAAGTGTCTGCTGCTCGACATGCCGTTGAGACCCTGGCCACCCAAGTCTCCAACCTCACAGAACAGGTTCACCATCTCCGCCTCGATCCACCGGCCACTTCCAGGGCTTTCGAATCTCCGGAGCCCAGAATCAATAACCCGCCGTGTTACTCTGGGGAGCCCACTGAATGCCGCTCGTTCCTCACCCAGTGTGATATTGTGTTTTCTCTCCAGCCCAACACTTACTCCAGGAGCACTGCTCGTGTCGCCTACGTCATATCTCTCCTTATTGGACGGGCTCGTGAGTGGGGCACGGCAATCTGGGAGGCAAGGGCTGAGTGTACTAACCAGTATCAGGACTTTAAGGAGGAGATGATACGGGTTTTTGATCGATCTGTTTTTGGGGAGGAGGCTTCCAGGGCCCTGTCTTCCCTATGTCAAGGCAATCGATCCATAACAGACTACTCTATTGAGTTTCGCACTCTTGCTGTCTCCAGTGGCTGGAACGAGCCGGCCTTGCTAGGGTCTCCGCGCAGAGGTAAAGGATGAGATTCTCTCCCGGGAGGTTCCTTCCAGCGTGGATTCCTTGATTGAACTCGCTATTCGCATTGAGCGACGGGTTGATCTTCGTCACCGAGCTCGTGGAAAGGAGCTCGCGCTCTCCGTCGCCCCCCTCTCCGCATCACTACCATCTTCCTCTGCCGGCTCGGGTGCTGAGCCCATGCAGCTGGGAGGTATCCGCATCTCGACTAAGGAGAGGGAACGGAGAATCACCAACCGCCTCTGTCTCTATTGCGGTTCCGCTGGTCATTTTGTCACTTCATGTCCAGTAAAAGGCCAGAGCTCGTCAGTAAGCGGAGGGCTACTGGTGAGCGCTACTACTCCTGTCTCTCCTTCAAGATCCTGCACTACCTTGTCGGTCCATCTACGCTGGACCGGTTCGTCAGCTTCCTGCAGTGCCTTAATAGACTCTGGGGCGGAGGGCTGTTTTATGGACGAGACCTGGGCTCGGGAACATGACATTCCTCTCAGACAGTTAAAGGAGCCCACGGCCTTGTTCGCCCTGGATGGTAGTCCTCTCCCCAGGATTCAGCGTGAGACGCTACCTTTAACCCTCACTGTTTCTGGTAATCATAGTGAAACCATTTCTTTTTTAATTTTTCGTTCACCTTTTACACCTGTTGTTTTGGGCCATCCCTGGCTAGTTTGTCATAATCCTTCCATTAATTGGTCTAGTAATTCTATCCTCTCCTGGAACGTCTCTTGTCATGTGAAATGTTTAATGTCTGCTATCCCTCCTGTTTCCTCTGTCTCTTCTTCACATGAGGAGCCTGGTGATTTGACAGGGGTGCCGGAGGAATATCACGATCTGCGCATGGTGTTCAGTCGGTCCAGGGCCACCTCTCTTCCTCCACACCGGTCGTATGATTGTAGTATTGATCTCCTTCCGGGAACCACCCCCCCCCGGGGTAGACTATACTCTCTGTCGGCTCCCGAACGTAAGGCTCTCGAAGATTATTTGTCTGTAGCTCTTGACGCCGGTACCATAGTCCCCTCCTCCTCTCCCGCCGGAGCAGGGTTTTTTTTTGTCAAGAAGAAGGACGGGTCTCTGCGTCCCTGCATAGATTATCGAGGGCTGAATGACATAACAGTGAAGAATCGTTATCCGCTTCCTCTTATGTCTTCAGCCTTCGAGATCCTGCAGGGAGCCAGGTTTTTCACTAAGTTGGACCTTCGTAACGCTTACCATCTCGTGCGCATCAGGGAGGGGGACGAGTGGAAGACGGCGTTTAACACTCCGTTAGGGCACTTTGAATACCGGGTTCTTCCTTTCGGCCTCGCTAATGCTCCAGCTGTCTTTCAGGCATTAGTCAATGATGTCCTGAGAGACATGCTGAACATCTTTGTTTTCGTTTACCTTGACGATATCCTGATTTTTTCACCGTCACTCCAGATTCATGTTCAGCACGTTCGACGTGTCCTCCAGCGCCTTTTAGAGAATTGTCTTTTTGTGAAGGCTGAGAAGTGCACTTTTCATGCCTCCTCCGTCACATTTCTCGGTTCTGTTATTTCCGCTGAAGGCATTAAGATGGATCCCGCTAAAGTCCAAGCTGTCATTGATTGGCCCGTCCCTAAGTCACGCGTCGAGCTGCAGCGCTTTCTCGGCTTCGCGAACTTCTATCGTCGTTACATCCGTAATTTCGGTCAGGTGGCAGCTCCTCTCACAGCCCTTACTTCTGTCAAGACGTGCTTTAAGTGGTCCGTTTCCGCCCAGGGAGCTTTTGATCTCCTCAAGAATCGTTTTACATCCGCTCCTATCCTTGTTACACCTGACGTCTCTAGACAGTTCGTTGTCGAGGTTGACGCGTCAGAGGTGGGCGTGGGAGCCATTCTTTCTCAGCGCTCCCTCTCTGACGACAAGGTCCACCCATGCGCGTATTTTTCTCATCGCCTGTCGCCGTCGGAACGTAACTATGATGTGGGTAACCGCGAACTGCTCGCCATCCGGTTAGCCCTAGGCGAATGGCGACAGTGGTTGGAGGGGGCGACCGTTCCTTTTGTCGTTTGGACTGACCATAGGAACCTTGAGTACATCCGTTCTGCCAAACGACTTAATGCGCGTCAGGCGCGTTGGGCGCTGTTTTTCGCTCGTTTCGAGTTCGTGATTTCTTATCGTCCGGGCTCTAAGAACACCAAGCCTGATGCTTTGTCTCGTCTCTTCAGTTCTTCAGTAGCCTCCACTGACCCCGAGGGGATTCTCCCTGAGGGGCGTGTTGTCGGGTTGACTGTCTGGGGAATTGAGAGGCAGGTAAAACAAGCGCTCACTCACACTCCGTCGCCGCGCGCTTGTCCTAGGAACCTTCTTTTCGTTCCCATTCCTACTCGTCTGGCCGTTCTTCAGTGGGCTCACTCTGCCAAGTTAGCCGGCCACCCTGGCGTTCGGGGTACGCTTGCTTCCATTCGCCAGCGTTTTTGGTGGCCCACCCGGGAGCATGACACGCGTCGTTTCGTGGCTGCTTGTTCGGTCTGCGCGCAGACTAAGTCCGGTAACTCTCCTCCTGCCGGCCGTCTCAGGCCGCTTCCTATTCCCTCTCGACCGTGGTCTCACATCGCCTTAGATTTTGTCACCGGACTGCCTTCGTCAGCGGGGAAGACTGTTATTCTTACGGTTGTCGATAGGTTCTCTAAGGCGGCTCATTTCATTCCCCTTGCTAAGCTTCCTTCTGCTAAAGAGACGGCACAAATCATCATCGAGAATGTTTTCAGAATTCATGGCCTTCCGTCAGACGTCGTTTCGGACAGAGGTCCGCAATTCACGTCTCAATTTTGGAGGGAGTTTTGCCGTTTGATTGGGGCTTCCGTCAGTCTCTCTTCCGGCTTTCACCCCCAGTCTAACGGTCAAGCAGAACGGGCCAATCAGACTATTGGTCGCATCTTACGCAGTCTTTCTTTTCGCAACCCTGCGTCTTGGTCAGAACAGCTCCCCTGGGCAGAATACGCCCACAACTCGCTTCCTTCGTCTGCGACCGGGCTATCTCCTTTTCAGAGTAGCCTCGGGTACCAGCCTCCGCTGTTCTCATCTCAGTTCGCCGAGTCCAGCGTCCCCTCCGCTCAGGCTTTTGTCCAACGTTGCGAGCGCACCTGGAAGAGGGTCAGGTCTGCACTTTGCCGTTATAGGACGCAGACTGTGAGGGCTGCTAATAAGCGTAGAACTAAGAGTCCTAGATATTGTCGCGGTCAGAGAGTTTGGCTCTCCACTCAGAACCTTCCCCTTAAGACGGCTTCTCGCAAGTTGACCCCGCGGTTCATTGGTCCGTTCCGTATTTCTCGGGTCATTAATCCTGTCGCAGTTCGACTCCTTCTTCCGCGATACCTTCGTCGCGTCCACCCGGTCTTCCATGTCTCCTGCATCAAGCCCGTCCTTCGCGCCCCCGCTCGTCTTCCCCCCCCCTCCCATCCTTGTCGAGGGCGCACCCATCTACAGGGTCCGTAGAATTTTGGACATGCGTCCTCGGGGCCGTGGTCACCAGTACCTCGTAGATTGGGAGGGGTACGGTCCTGAGGAGAGGAGTTGGGTTCCCTCTCGGGACGTGCTGGACCGTGCGCTGATCGAGGATTTCCTCCGTTGCCGCCAGGTTTCCTCCTCGAGTGCGCCAGGAGGCGCTCGGTGAGTGGGGGGGTACTGTCATGTACTGTCATGTTGTGTCTTGTCTCTGTCCTTTCCCTTCACCCTGTCTCCCTCTGCTGGTCGTTGTTAGGTTACCTTTTCTCCCCCTCTTTCCCCCAGCTGTGCCTTGTCTCCTCCTAACCACCTCGTCACCCCGTTTCCCACCTGTTCCCTTTTTCCCTCTGATTAGGTCCCTATATCTCTCTCTGTTTTTGTTCCTGTCCTTGTCGGATTCTTGTTTGTTGTGTTTCATGCCTGAACCAGACTGTCGTCATGTTTGCTGTAACCTTGTCTTGTCCTGTCGGAATCTGCCGGTCCGTCTGAGCCTACCTATGTTTGGTAATTAAAGAAGCTCTGTTTAAGTTAATTCGCTTTTGGGTCCTCATTCACTCACCGTAACAGAAGAATCCGACCAAGAATGGACCCAGCGACTTCGGATCCTCTCCACTCAGCCGTCGGGATCCAGGGAGCGATGCTAGGCAGGCACGAGCAGGAAGTGTCTGCTGCTCGACATGCCGTTGAGACCCTGGCCACCCAAGTCTCCAACCTCACAGAACAGGTTCACCATCTCCGCCTCGATCCACCGGCCACTTCCAGGGCTTTCGAATCTCCGGAGCCCAGAATCAATAACCCGCCGTGTTACTCTGGGGAGCCCACTGAATGCCGCTCGTTCCTCACCCAGTGTGATATTGTGTTTTCTCTCCAGCCCAACACTTACTCCAGGAGCACTGCTCGTGTCGCCTACGTCATATCTCTCCTTATTGGACGGGCTCGTGAGTGGGGCACGGCAATCTGGGAGGCAAGGGCTGAGTGTACTAACCAGTATCAGGACTTTAAGGAGGAGATGATACGGGTTTTTGATCGATCTGTTTTTGGGGAGGAGGCTTCCAGGGCCCTGTCTTCCCTATGTCAAGGCAATCGATCCATAACAGACTACTCTATTGAGTTTCGCACTCTTGCTGTCTCCAGTGGCTGGAACGAGCCGGCCTTGCTAGGGTCTCCGCGCAGAGGTAAAGGATGAGATTCTCTCCCGGGAGGTTCCTTCCAGCGTGGATTCCTTGATTGAACTCGCTATTCGCATTGAGCGACGGGTTGATCTTCGTCACCGAGCTCGTGGAAAGGAGCTCGCGCTCTCCGTCGCCCCCCTCTCCGCATCACTACCATCTTCCTCTGCCGGCTCGGGTGCTGAGCCCATGCAGCTGGGAGGTATCCGCATCTCGACTAAGGAGAGGGAACGGAGAATCACCAACCGCCTCTGTCTCTATTGCGGTTCCGCTGGTCATTTTGTCACTTCATGTCCAGTAAAAGGCCAGAGCTCGTCAGTAAGCGGAGGGCTACTGGTGAGCGCTACTACTCCTGTCTCTCCTTCAAGATCCTGCACTACCTTGTCGGTCCATCTACGCTGGACCGGTTCGTCAGCTTCCTGCAGTGCCTTAATAGACTCTGGGGCGGAGGGCTGTTTTATGGACGAGACCTGGGCTCGGGAACATGACATTCCTCTCAGACAGTTAAAGGAGCCCACGGCCTTGTTCGCCCTGGATGGTAGTCCTCTCCCCAGGATTCAGCGTGAGACGCTACCTTTAACCCTCACTGTTTCTGGTAATCATAGTGAAACCATTTCTTTTTTAATTTTTCGTTCACCTTTTACACCTGTTGTTTTGGGCCATCCCTGGCTAGTTTGTCATAATCCTTCCATTAATTGGTCTAGTAATTCTATCCTCTCCTGGAACGTCTCTTGTCATGTGAAATGTTTAATGTCTGCTATCCCTCCTGTTTCCTCTGTCTCTTCTTCACATGAGGAGCCTGGTGATTTGACAGGGGTGCCGGAGGAATATCACGATCTGCGCATGGTGTTCAGTCGGTCCAGGGCCACCTCTCTTCCTCCACACCGGTCGTATGATTGTAGTATTGATCTCCTTCCGGGAACCACCCCCCCCCGGGGTAGACTATACTCTCTGTCGGCTCCCGAACGTAAGGCTCTCGAAGATTATTTGTCTGTAGCTCTTGACGCCGGTACCATAGTCCCCTCCTCCTCTCCCGCCGGAGCAGGGTTTTTTTTTGTCAAGAAGAAGGACGGGTCTCTGCGTCCCTGCATAGATTATCGAGGGCTGAATGACATAACAGTGAAGAATCGTTATCCGCTTCCTCTTATGTCTTCAGCCTTCGAGATCCTGCAGGGAGCCAGGTTTTTCACTAAGTTGGACCTTCGTAACGCTTACCATCTCGTGCGCATCAGGGAGGGGGACGAGTGGAAGACGGCGTTTAACACTCCGTTAGGGCACTTTGAATACCGGGTTCTTCCTTTCGGCCTCGCTAATGCTCCAGCTGTCTTTCAGGCATTAGTCAATGATGTCCTGAGAGACATGCTGAACATCTTTGTTTTCGTTTACCTTGACGATATCCTGATTTTTTCACCGTCACTCCAGATTCATGTTCAGCACGTTCGACGTGTCCTCCAGCGCCTTTTAGAGAATTGTCTTTTTGTGAAGGCTGAGAAGTGCACTTTTCATGCCTCCTCCGTCACATTTCTCGGTTCTGTTATTTCCGCTGAAGGCATTAAGATGGATCCCGCTAAAGTCCAAGCTGTCATTGATTGGCCCGTCCCTAAGTCACGCGTCGAGCTGCAGCGCTTTCTCGGCTTCGCGAACTTCTATCGTCGTTACATCCGTAATTTCGGTCAGGTGGCAGCTCCTCTCACAGCCCTTACTTCTGTCAAGACGTGCTTTAAGTGGTCCGTTTCCGCCCAGGGAGCTTTTGATCTCCTCAAGAATCGTTTTACATCCGCTCCTATCCTTGTTACACCTGACGTCTCTAGACAGTTCGTTGTCGAGGTTGACGCGTCAGAGGTGGGCGTGGGAGCCATTCTTTCTCAGCGCTCCCTCTCTGACGACAAGGTCCACCCATGCGCGTATTTTTCTCATCGCCTGTCGCCGTCGGAACGTAACTATGATGTGGGTAACCGCGAACTGCTCGCCATCCGGTTAGCCCTAGGCGAATGGCGACAGTGGTTGGAGGGGGCGACCGTTCCTTTTGTCGTTTGGACTGACCATAGGAACCTTGAGTACATCCGTTCTGCCAAACGACTTAATGCGCGTCAGGCGCGTTGGGCGCTGTTTTTCGCTCGTTTCGAGTTCGTGATTTCTTATCGTCCGGGCTCTAAGAACACCAAGCCTGATGCTTTGTCTCGTCTCTTCAGTTCTTCAGTAGCCTCCACTGACCCCGAGGGGATTCTCCCTGAGGGGCGTGTTGTCGGGTTGACTGTCTGGGGAATTGAGAGGCAGGTAAAACAAGCGCTCACTCACACTCCGTCGCCGCGCGCTTGTCCTAGGAACCTTCTTTTCGTTCCCATTCCTACTCGTCTGGCCGTTCTTCAGTGGGCTCACTCTGCCAAGTTAGCCGGCCACCCTGGCGTTCGGGGTACGCTTGCTTCCATTCGCCAGCGTTTTTGGTGGCCCACCCGGGAGCATGACACGCGTCGTTTCGTGGCTGCTTGTTCGGTCTGCGCGCAGACTAAGTCCGGTAACTCTCCTCCTGCCGGCCGTCTCAGGCCGCTTCCTATTCCCTCTCGACCGTGGTCTCACATCGCCTTAGATTTTGTCACCGGACTGCCTTCGTCAGCGGGGAAGACTGTTATTCTTACGGTTGTCGATAGGTTCTCTAAGGCGGCTCATTTCATTCCCCTTGCTAAGCTTCCTTCTGCTAAAGAGACGGCACAAATCATCATCGAGAATGTTTTCAGAATTCATGGCCTTCCGTCAGACGTCGTTTCGGACAGAGGTCCGCAATTCACGTCTCAATTTTGGAGGGAGTTTTGCCGTTTGATTGGGGCTTCCGTCAGTCTCTCTTCCGGCTTTCACCCCCAGTCTAACGGTCAAGCAGAACGGGCCAATCAGACTATTGGTCGCATCTTACGCAGTCTTTCTTTTCGCAACCCTGCGTCTTGGTCAGAACAGCTCCCCTGGGCAGAATACGCCCACAACTCGCTTCCTTCGTCTGCGACCGGGCTATCTCCTTTTCAGAGTAGCCTCGGGTACCAGCCTCCGCTGTTCTCATCTCAGTTCACCGAGTCCAGCGTCCCCTCCGCTCAGGCTTTTGTCCAACGTTGCGAGCGCACCTGGAAGAGGGTCAGGTCTGCACTTTGCCGTTATAGGACGCAGACTGTGAGGGCTGCTAATAAGCGTAGAACTAAGAGTCCTAGATATTGTCGCGGTCAGAGAGTTTGGCTCTCCACTCAGAACCTTCCCCTTAAGACGGCTTCTCGCAAGTTGACCCCGCGGTTCATTGGTCCGTTCCGTATTTCTCGGGTCATTAATCCTGTCGCAGTTCGACTCCTTCTTCCGCGATACCTTCGTCGCGTCCACCCGGTCTTCCATGTCTCCTGCATCAAGCCCGTCCTTCGCGCCCCCGCTCGTCTCCCCCCCCCCTCCCATCCTTGTCGAGGGCGCACCCATCTACAGGGTCCGTAGAATTTTGGACATGCGTCCTCGGGGCCGTGGTCACCAGTACCTCGTAGATTGGGAGGGGTACGGTCCTGAGGAGAGGAGTTGGGTTCCCTCTCGGGACGTGCTGGACCGTGCGCTGATCGAGGATTTCCTCCGTTGCCGCCAGGTTTCCTCCTCGAGTGCGCCAGGAGGCGCTCGGTGAGTGGGGGGGTACTGTCATGTACTGTCATGTTGTGTCTTGTCTCTGTCCTTTCCCTTCACCCTGTCTCCCTCTGCTGGTCGTTGTTAGGTTACCTTTTCTCCCCCTCTTTCCCCCAGCTGTGCCTTGTCTCCTCCTAACCACCTCGTCACCCCGTTTCCCACCTGTTCCCTTTTTCCCTCTGATTAGGTCCCTATATCTCTCTCTGTTTTTGTTCCTGTCCTTGTCGGATTCTTGTTTGTTGTGTTTCATGCCTGAACCAGACTGTCGTCATGTTTGCTGTAACCTTGTCTTGTCCTGTCGGAATCTGCCGGTCCGTCTGAGCCTACCTATGTTTGGTAATTAAAGAAGCTCTGTTTAAGTTAATTCGCTTTTGGGTCCTCATTCACTCACCGTAACACAATGAGCCTTCAGCATTCTCACATAGGGGTTACTTTTGTCCAGGTGAGAAAGAGCAGTGTGGAGTGCAATTGAAATTGCATCATCTGTGGATCTGTTGGGGCGGTATGCGAATTAGAGTGGATCTAGGGTGTCTGGGAGGATGCTGCTGATGTGAGCCATGACCAGCCTTTCAAAGCACTTCATGGCTACCGACGTGAGTGCCACGGGCGGTAATCATTTTGGCAGGTTACCTTCGCTTTCTTGGGCACAGGGGCAATGGTGGTCTGCTTGAAACATGTAGGTATTACAGACTCGGTCAGGGAGAGGTTGAAAATGTCAGTGACGACACTTGCCAGTTGGTCCTCACAAGCTTTGAGTACACGTCCTGGTAATTTGTCTGGTCCAGCGGCTTTGTGAATGTTGACCTGTTTAAAGGTTCTGTTCACATCGGCTACCAAGAGCGTTATCACACAGTCATCCAGAACAGCTGGTGCTCTCGTGCATGCTTCAGTGTTGCTTGCCTCAAAGCGAGCATAAAAGGCATTTAGCTCATCTGGTAGGCTCGCGTCACTGGGCAGCTCGCTTCTAGGTTTCCCTTTGTAGTCCATAATAGTTTTCAAGCCCTTCCACATCCGACGAGCGTCAGAGCCGGTGTAGTAGGATTCAATCTTAATCCTGTATTGACGCCTTGCTTGTCTGATGGTTCGTCTAATAGCATAGCTGGATTTCTTAAAAGCGGCAGCTCTAGCCTTTAGCTCAATGCGGATGTTGCCTGTAATCCATGGCTTCTGGTTTGGATATGTACGTACAGTCACTGTGGGGACAACATTGTCGATGCACTCATTGATGAAGACGATGACTGAGGTGGTGTACTCCTTAATGCCATTGGATGAATCCCAGAACATATTCCAGTCTGTGCTAGCAAAACAGTCCTGTGGTGTAGCATCCACGTCATCTGACCACTTCCGTATTGAGCGAGTCACTGGTACTTCCTGCTTTAGTTTTTGCTTGTAAGCAGGAATCACGACGATAGAATTATGGTCAGATTTGCCAAATGGAGGGGCGGGAGAGAGGTTTGTATGCATCTCTGTGTGTTGAGTAAAGATGGTCTAGGATTTTTTTTCTCTGGGTGCACATGTGACATGCTGGTAAAAATGTGGTAAAACTGATTTAAGTTTGCCTGCATTAAAGTCCCAGGCCACCATGAGCGCCATGAGCGCCGCTTTAAGCATTTTCTTCTTTGCTTATGGCCTCATAGAGTTGGTTGATAGTGGTCTTAGCGCCAGCTTCGTTCTGTGATGTTAAATAGACGGCTACAAATAATATAGATGAGAACTCTCTTGGTAGATAGTGTGGTCTACAACTGATCATAAGGTACTCTACCTCAGGCGAGCAATACCTCGAGGCTTCTTTAATATTAGACATCACGCACCAACTGTTATTGACAAATAGACACACACCCCCATCCCTCGTCTTACCAGAGGTAGTGTCTCTGTTCTGCCGGTGCATGGAAAATCCCGCCAGCTCTATATTGTTCGTATCGTCGTTCAGCCACGTCTCGGTGAAACATAAGATGTTACAGTTTTTAATGTCCATTGGTAGGATAATCTTAATCGTAGGTCATGAACTTTATTTTCCAATGATTGCACATTAGCAAGAAGAATGGATGACAGTGGGAGTTTACTCACTCGCCTATGTATTCTCAGACGGGTGCCCGATCTGCGGCCCCTTTTCCTGTGTCTTTTCTTCACGCAAAACTTGGGGATCTGGGCCTGTTCCATTGAAAGCAGGATATCATTCTCATCGGACTCGTTAACTTTTTCGATATAGGGGGCGCTCTTTTAATTTTTGGATAAAAAAACGTTCCCGTTTTAAACAAGATATTCTGTCTCGAAAAGATGCTCGACTATGCATATAATTGACAGCTTTGGAAAGAAAACACTCTGACGTTTCCAAAACGGCAAAGATATTATCTGTGAGTGCCACAGAACTGATGCTACAGGCGAAACCAAGATGAAATTTCAAACAGGAAATGCCCCAGATTTTGAAGGCGCTGTGTTCCAATGTCTCCTTATATGGCTGTGAATGCGCCAGGAATGAGCTTACACTTTCTGTCGTTTCCCCAAGATGTCTGCAGCATTGTGACGTATTTGTAGGCATATCATTGGAAGATTGACCATTTTACACTACATCTACCAGGTGCTCGCTTGGTGTCTTCCGTCGCAATTATTGCGTAATCTCCAGCTGCGTGTATTATTCCATTTGCTTCCGAGGAGAAACCCAACTGCCACGAATTATTTATCATCGAATAGATATGTGAAAAACACCTTGAGGATTGATTCTAAACAACGTTTGCCATGTTTCTGTCGATATTATGGAGTTAATTTGGAAAAAAGTTTGGCGTTGTAATGACTGAATAATTTTTTTTTTTCTTTGCCAAACGTGATGAACAAAACGGAGCGATTTCTCCTACACAAATATTATTTTTGGAAAAACTGAACATTTGCTATCTAACTGAGAGTCTCCTCATTGAAAACATCCGAAGTTCTTCAAAGGTAAATTATTTTTATTTGAATGCTTTTCTTGTTTTTGTGAAAATGTTGCCTGCTGAATGCTAGGCTTAATGCTATGCTAGCTATCAATACTCTTACACAAATGCTTGTGTAGCTATGGTTGAAAAGCATCATTTGAAAATCTGAGATGACAGTGTTGTTAACAAAAGGCTAAGCTTGTGAGTGAATATATTTCTTTAATTTCATTTGCGATTTTCATGAATAGTTAACGTTGCGTTATGGTAATGAGCTTGAGGCTATGATTACGCTCCCGGATACGGGATTGCTCGACGCAAGAAGTTAAAGGAAAACGTTTCTTCCAGTCCACGGTGAGTAATCGATGTTCTGATGGCCAGAAGTTATTTTAGGTCATAAGAGACCGTAGCAGCAACATTATGTACACAATAAGTTTTCAAAAATAAGTTACACAAAATGCAAAAAAAATAACAAAATAGCACAATTGGTTGGGAGAATGTAAAACTTCATCCATGTTCTACGGCGCCATCTATGTCCATCTATGTCCAAATGATTAGTTTAACACTTTTTTGGTTACTTCATGATTCCATATGTGTTATTTCATAGTTTTGATGTCTTCACTATTTATTCTACAATGTAGAAATGGTTTTTACGACTGCACTTAAAGAAACTTTCAAAGTTCTTGAAATGTTTGGATTGACTGAACTTCATGTTTGAAAGTAATAATGGACTGTGGCTTTTCTTTGCTTATTTGAGCTGCGTTGTCCTAGGCTACTGAAGAGTCGCTTGTTACAACACTGCTTGTTTCAGTCAGGAGACATCAAAGTTTCATCACATTGCAAATTCCATGTTACAACAGAAACGGACTCAAACGCACAAATGTCTTCAGTCAGCTGTTTGTTCCACACACACACCAATACAATTATGAAACAGTTGATATTCATGACAGTCTTCATCCATAAGCGTTTGTTACATGGTGATACAGTAATTGTGCCAAGTCTTCTTGTCTCCGAACCACCTCAATGTTTTCACAACTTCTTCACGTCCGCTCAGGACATCAGTTGACATGTTTGAGGAGGAAGGTACGCTGCAGTAAAAAAAAATCCTACTTTGTTGATGTCTAAGGGGCAAGCTAGGCAGTACAGTATCACTACTTTTTGGCAGCTTTATGGGGGGGGGGCCTATGCTTTCATCAATGCTTTCGTGGTTGTATCCTTCCAACTGTCAAACACGTGCAATGTAAAGCAATTCTTGCAACCTAAGATTAATAAAGGGGAATTCTTTGAGTGTTGTCTGAGGAGTCATTTATTTCTTCCAGTGCCTACTGTGATTTAAAATTCTGTTTAATCTTTGATGGTATTCATTATTGATATTATCCACAGGGTGTCTGCTACAGAGCTATGTGTAGGCACTGTTTCAGGTTAGCCCTTGTCTTAAAATGTGTCAGGCATTAAAAATCTAGAGTTTGAATCCTTTATCTAGAGTATGTTTATGCAATAAGGCATGTGGTATATGGCATCGTTGAGTGCCATGGAAACAGCTCATAGCCATGGTATATTGGACATATACCAAGAACCCCCGAGGTGCCTTATTGCTATTATAAACTGGTTATCGACGTAATTAGAGCAGTAAAAATAAATGTTTTGTCATACCCGTGGTATACGGTCTGATATACCACCGCTGTCAGACAATCAGTATTCAGGGCTCTAACCACCCAGTTTATAATCTAAGATATAGCATATTGTACTGTATGTCACACTGAAGAAGATTGTGGAAGTATCTAAAGCTCATATGATTCTCTCTTTTAACGTTTCTACCTGCTGGGGAATCAACGTTGTGAATTACTGTACATTGGAATTGAAAAAAGTAATGTTGTACTGTTTTCATCTAATTTCAACTAGCGTAGGAAAGATTGAAATTAGGGTAAAAGTTCAATTTAAATACATTGACTTAACCTGACTAACAGGTTGTTACATCAATCTAATTTCATCAGAATCATCAGAACTATGTACATATGGTGAAATTTAGTGAAAAATCTACGTAGAAACCCCCCAAAAATGTTTTATCTTATCATCAATATGTGTTGGGTAGATGACGTTATGTCGAATTTCATGTCTAATTAGACATATTTTATTTGACCTAGTTTCAATGTAAGTAAAATGTTATTTCTGAATCAACGTCATTGTTTCAACATCATGCCATGAACATAAATAAAGAGATATATTGAAAAACAATGTGAAGCCACAGTCCAACAATTTATGCCTGAACACCCTAATTTCAAAGTGAAGCTAGGTGTACTATCATTCATCCATGGTTAATTGGATCTTTGGAAGTTTAGAAGTAGTTAACATTAGTCATATAACTACGATACCAAATTCACAATATTAATAATAAACTTTAATATATATATTAATATTGACTTTCAAATATATGTTATTCATAATATACAGTATACAGTGCATTTGTAAAGTATTCAGACCCCTTGACTTTTCCACATTTTGTTACTTTACGGACTTATTCTAAAATTGATTAAATGTTTGTTTTTTTCCTCATCAATCTACACACAACATACCATAATGACAAAGCAAAAACAGGTTTTGAGAAATTTTTGCAAATGTATTAAAAAATGAAACTGAAATATCACATTTACATAGGTATTCAGATCCTTTACTCAGTACTTTGGTGAAGAACCTTTGGCAGTGATTACAGCATCAAGTCTTCTTGGGTGTGACGCTACAAGCTTTCCACACCTGTATTTGGGGAGTTTCTCACATTCTTTTCTGCAGATCCTCTCAAGCTCTGTCAGGTTGGATGGGGAGTGTTGCTGCACAGCTATATTCAGGTCTCTCCAGAGATGTTAGATCGGGTTCAAGTCCGGGCTCTGGCTGGGCCACTCAAGGATGTTTAGAGACTTGTTTTCCGAAGCTACTCCTGCGTTGCCTTGGCTGTGTGCTTAGGGTTGTTGCCCTGTTGGAAGGTGAACCTTGGCCCCAGTCTGAGGTTCTGAGAGCTCATCAATGATCTCTCTGTACTTTGCGCTGTTCATCTTTCCCTCAATCCTGACTATTCTCCCAGTCCCTGCCACTGAAAAACATCCCTACCGGATGATGCTGCCACCACCATGCTTCACCGTAGGGATGGTGCCAGGTTTCCTCGACACGTGACACTTGGCATTCAGGCCAAAGAGTTCAATCTTGGTTTCATCAGACCAGAGAATCTTGTTTCTCATAGTCTGAGAGTCCTTTAGGTTCCTTTTTGCAAACTCGAAGCGGGCTGTCATGTGCCTTTTATGGAGAAGTGGCTTCCGTCTGGCCTGATTGGTGGAGTCCTGCAGAGAGGGTTATTCTTCTGGAAGGTTCTCCCATCTCAACAGAGGAACTCTGGAGCTTTGTCAGAGTGACCATCGGGTTCTTGGACACCTCCCTGACCAAGGCCCTTCTCCCCCAATTGCTCAGTTTGGCCGGGCAGCCAGCTCTAAGAAGAGTCTTTCTGGTTCCAAACTTATTCCATTTAAGAATGATGGAGGCCACTATGGTCTTCAATGCTACAGACAATACTGTCTTGGAGCTCTACGGACAATTACTTTGACCTAATGGCTTGGTTTTTGCTCGGACATGCACTGTCAACCTTATAAGGACAGGTGTGTGCCTTTCCAAATCATGTCCAATCAACTGAATTTACCGCAGGTGGACTCCAATCAAGTTGTAGAAACATCTCAAGAATGATCAATTGAAATAGGATGCAACTGAGCTTCATTTTGAGTCTCATAGCAAAGGGTCTGAATATTTATGTAAATAAGTTATTTATGTTTTTTATTTTTAATGAATATGCAGAAATGTCTAAAAACCTGTTTTCACTTTGTCATTATGGGGTATTGTGTGTAGATTGATGAGGAAAACATTTAATTGAATACATTTTAGAATAAGGCTGTAACTTAACAAAATGTGAAAAAAGGGGTGTAAATACTTCCCGAATGCACTGTACATACTATCTCCTTCAAATGTTGATATTAGTTGCGTAACGTGTTGCATTATAATTATATATCCAGTTTGTCTACAAATGAATGATTGGTGTGTTGGATTCAAGTCTCCATCTGAAACCAGAAATCTAAGTTAAAGAACGGCTCTAAATCAAATGAAACTTTAAATGCACTTCAAATAAAGTTTGATTTGATTTAGTCCTATTCTTCAACTTAGATTTTTGGTTCAGATGGAGACATGAATCCAACATATTAATAACTTGTAAATAAAATTTGAAATCAACCAAAACATCCTTCATATTCAAGACAATATCCAAAGGTAAACGTGTATTATTAATATCATGCATGCTGGTGGGTGTATCAACACATAACGCTGTATTTAATGTTAACTACTGATGAGTTGAAACTGGCACGAGTCTTGACTAGCTCCCTTTATTAACAGAGTACTACAGTGTGAGTCATAATACCCATAAAACATAGCGGTAAAACAGGGAAATGGTTACAAATCATTTTTCCACCATTCATTTTTCCCATATGGGATTTTTTAGAAAGACTTATAGAGCTGTGTTTCATGAAGGCTTATCCTGGCGTGGCGTTTTGATAACCATGCAAATCTCTCTAGGACAAGGTGACTTTTGTTAATATATTCACCTGTATTTACCCCCCACCCGCCCCCCCCCAAAAAAAATGTATTGCTAATTAGCTGCTAATGTTGCTATCATAAAGAACTCTAAATTCCATGATGATCTGGACGAAACTGACGAATCGAGTCAAAGGTAAGAATCTCTGGATTAACTATCTAATGTTACCTAAATCTAGTAAGGAATAAATTGGCTCAATTTATTTCAACGGACAATTATGTGAAATGACTTGTGCAAGTTTAAAATGGTTTAAAATAAAAAACCGGTTAGCAAAGGTTTAAGCTAGAGATGATGTAGTTTTGCATGATGTCTACTTTGATGTGAATTAGCATTTTCGAAACAGAGTAAATATAGCCAAATATATTGACAAAAGAGAGATTTAAATGGTTGTCAAAACGTCACGCCAGGGTAAGCCTACACAACACACAGACCTTATTTTAAGTGTTTCTTAAATCAACCTATGGGAAAAAATGAATGGTGGAAAAATGATTGAAACCATTTCCCTCTTTGACCACAAGGTTTTGTGGGTATTATGAAAACTCCACGGTGGGGCTCTAAAACAGCACTCAGAACAGCCCTTCAAGGTTTCCCCAGGCATCAAAGACCTTTCAAAAGTGTTGTGTCAAAATGCATCTGAATATCCATGACTGCAGTTTGAGGGTTCTTTAGATGGTGGATGGATGACTCTCTACATTGACAAACACTGGATGGAGAGCGATTACGTCCAGATTTAATGATGAACTAACCACAGGTACAGCCATGTATCAACTCAACTACGTCCTGTTCTTCCTCAAACAAGTTACAATATCAATTACCTAACAAACAAACGATTCTCCACATTTTATGAACTGCACAGCAAGAAAAGAATGGCATCTCTCATAAAAAAATCCTAAAACCGTACTAGTTATCGCAATGTAGTGGTTTTTCCTACCGGCCATCAGCTCAAGATGAGCCATCACTCAGAGATTATCGTGATCTATTATCAGCTGCAATGGGCGATGACATCACGTTACTTATTGTGCCGATAAACTGGACAAAATATTGAGGCTACGCTCTACACTTGAGCAGCCATTTAAGCAGCAAGGTGAAGTAGGTAGGGGTTTAGTTATCATTGAATGAGCTGAAGGATCAGAGGGGCCACTGAGGGCCAATTAAAGAGAATGTTCTCTGAGAGTTCTCTTAACTAGCCATCAAGTAAGGACCACATCTGCAGCTAATTAAGGAGCAGAGAGGGGGGGCGGGTGGAAGAAAACATCACTCACAGAGGAAGACCGTGTGGACAATGGGTATAGTACGAGCTGACTCGCCCACGGATTGATGTTTCAGCATTGTGTCAATGAAGAGTTCAGCGTTCGACTAGCCACATGCGACATGCACACGCAGTTACAAGCCTGCTAGAGTTAGCGACAGGCGGCTGAGTAATATCCACCATTGTAGTACGGATGAAGCCTGAGCTGGAATGTGAAGCTAACAGAAGCTGGCTAGCTTTAGAAAACCCTGAGTAGATCTGGCTTCAATCGTAGTATGCACAAGCACCTTTTTTCCCCACTCCTTTCGCTAAAATAATTTGATTAAGTCATACACAAGTTTTACTCTGCGTTCAAATGCATTCAGTCATTACTAAATGTAATAGGCATTAACGTTACTATTTTTTAACACACAATAAACATATTTGACTAATAAAATATTTAATCAGACGTCTTCCTCAAGTGGCCGGCAGGTAACCTAGTGGTTAGAGCTTTGGGCCAGTAACAGAAAGGTTGCTAGATCAAATCCCTGAGTTGACGAGGTAAAAATCTGTTGTTCTGCCCCTGAACAAGGCAGTTAGCCCACTGTTCCTAGGCCGTCATGAAAATAATACTTTTTTCTTAACTGACTTGCCTAGTTAAATAAAGGTTACGTTTAAAGAAAAATGAATAGGATGATGATGCAATCTTTGCAAGAGGGAGGGAATCAGATTTTTCTGGTCCTCAACTCACGGCTCACTTCATTCAGGGTAAGTAGAGTTAGCCGTGAGTTAGCCTGTCCGGGAACAGGATAGTTCTGAAGGATTTGTTGCCCTAGAGATTGATCTGGCTATTAGGTGAGCCATTTTCGTGGTACCGGTTATCCCGAGTTGAACTCAGAGTTGACTAAAGTTACCTCACTAACTCCTCAAACACACGTACCTAGTATAGGACTCTGGGCTGAGTCAACTTAAATGACTTAACATATGCAGAATGAACGCTGAGGAGAAGTGTGCTTGTAATACTGTTTTCTTGACGTACTGTACCCATGGTTGAGCTTGTTGCATATCTTTAGCTCCAGGAAATAACGTAATGTGATACATTGGAGTCCTTGAACATACAGACTAAATGCAGATTCCGGAGTGTGTTCAGCATACAGCACATCCTATAAAGAGGTGCTTGACCAGCCAAACAGATGTTAAATGAGTAGAAAAGAAGCTCTCCAAGCTCTTAACCCAGCCTCTCTGATGAAAATTAAGCTGGCTATTGTCAGCTAGGCTGCTCTGCGTTAATCTATCTGCGATAACAGCAGTAGATTCACTGGAAACGACTCGCTGGCTTGATAGTCTACAAAGCATCACAGACCGGTTGCATCACCGCCTGGTATGGCAACTGCTCGGCATCCGACCGTAAGGCGCTACAGAGGGCAGTGTGTACGGCCCAGTACATCACTGGGGCCAAGCTTCCTGCTATCCAGGACCTCTATAATAGGCGTGACAGAGGAAGGCCCAAAGAATTGTCAAAGACTCCCGTCACCCAAGTCATGGACTATTCCCTCTGCTACTGCACGGCAAGAGGTACTGGAGCGCCAAGTCTAGGTCCAAAAGGCTCCTTAACAGCTTCTACCCCTAAGCCCCCCCCCCCTACCTACGTACATGTACAAATTACCTTTGAGTTACATTTTTAGTAACCTTTACCCCCGCACATTGACCCCCTATATATAGCCTCGTTATTCTTATTTTATTGTCTTACTTTTTATCACATTTTTTACTTTAGTTTATTTATGAACTATTTGAGCCGTCCTCCCCTCAGCAACCTCCACTGATGGAATCCTATGGTACAGCAAACTGTCAAAACTCTTTATCTCTTTCTACAGGTTTAGGACTGATCCTGTCTTGAGATGAACTAATTACAGTGGTAATCTGGGATGATCTGTTTGCTAGCAGCATGGTGAAAGGTATAGGCCTGATCTGATCTGCATGATGAAGCTGAATCATGCACCCGGCCCAGACTGACATTAGGCAATGCACACGCTAGCCAGTCAACTGTAGGCCTACAGCGTTATCCAATCCATTTGCTCTAATATCATTTCTCAAATCCAGATTTCATCTGTTTCCACCAAAGGCTCCAGAGGATTGTACCATTAATCTGTCAAAGAACATGAATGGCACAACTTGTAAGGGGACTGTCTCTATGGAGCACATTATGATAGTGACTGTAGATTCACAGTAGATTCACGTCTTAATCATGCAACAATCTCAGCAAGTCATTTTTTGTCTGTCTTCTGTCTCTTCAGTTTGTAAGTTAAATTAAGGAAACCAATCAGAAATGCTTTACAGTACGTCCTTTCATTTTGAGTACTTAATACTACCTACGTACCTCTTTAAAACAAACAAAAGGTTTCCATCTATTGCATGACCATTGTCATGCTGATTAAATGAAGCATGATCAACTGTACAACCCACATTAATAATGAGTCATTATCTTTATTCATGTATGAGAGATGAGTTTCTTTTGTATAACAGGATACAACCAGAATGGTCTTTTTCTCTGAATGGAAAGCAATAAACATCAAGGAGTATGTTCCCGCTGAATCTCAAGTAAGGTAGATGCTTTTTGGTTTCTGATAAAGCATTTCACGGGAAGTGCAGTTGCACAATGGTCCATTATAGTGGGCCCACTGTATCCAGGTGGTTACTATGGAGATGTAATTGATGGAGGTTAGCATGGATGGGTGGCAAAACTGGGGGTTTGTGGGTCGATTACCTAAATAATTACAGCTCTCGGACAAAAACAACAGGTGCATCGGGGCTGCTATCCAGGCAATCGCCTCCCTCCCTCCCTCGCTCTCTCCAAGGTTACTGTGGTGCCAGTTGACTGGCTGCCAGAGCAGTGCACCACTCCTTCCCCCCTCTCTCGCTCTTCCTCAGCTGGGTCTGAGAGAGAGGAGGGGGATCTGTAACAGCGGAAACAGGAGAGAAGATTGACCTGATGGAGAGAGAGCTCTGACTCCCACTGCCCTTGCTGTCTGGCTGGCCTCCCTCCCTGAATACATCTGACCAATTGCCCATCTCTTATCCTGTCTCCCCTCCTCACTTCCCCCCCATCCACACACCAGTCCCACACCATCCGCTGGCAGGACCATGGCCTCCCCGTGGGGGTCCGGCGGGGCTGGGCCAGGCTGGGCCGGCCAGAGGCACCAAGACACACAGGGGTCACTGACACTTCCCCAGTCGGCAGAGACCCAGGCAGCCACAGAGGCAATCTGGACCAGCTGAGGGAAGTAGCAGGGGATGCAGATGTCACATTGTGGTTACCAGAGAGAGAAGTAGGTTTTACCACACCACAAAAACCCCAGATTTAATTGAGATCTGGAATGAAATAACATTTATCATTGAGTCACACTACTTTTTGTTCAGAGGAGCAAAAAGAGAAAACGTTAAAGTGTTAACCTGGATTGGTGGGTACTTTTTGCACCTTTTGTAACAGCTACATTTATTGATTCCCAAAGGACACAGTATATAGGATATACCGTAATAGATGTGCATCTAAAATCAGACATTTGAAACTTATCAGAGTTTTGCAACATGTGCCATAAATAATTAAGAATGAATAATTAATGGCCATAAATAATGAGTGCATTCCGTGGTATATTTAACACTTAAAACACCCAGAATACAGGAATGAACACTGTCATATTGAGATGAATAGTGTGACTACAAGCACTTCCTGTTTAAAGGATTGAAGAGGAACCCCTTTCTCCTCTTGTGTAACTATCCATCTGTGCAGGCCAAGCAGAAAAAGAGGAAGATATATTGTCAAAGCCTTTTCCTCCTTTATCGTCCAATTCCTTGATAACATCGCCATCATTATGGCATTAGATTTGCATTGCGTTCGCTCCAATGAGAACGAACTCAAGTGCTTAGGCCAAGCATTAACTACCCGTATAAAAACGAAGTCAAGTGGTTTCAAAGCAAACGGATTCTATTCTTGTTTGGAGCTGGACTACCGACCGACTGACTCATACTCGAAAATGCTTGACACTGCAAACCACTGAGAACATGTTTAATTCATCAGTATTGTGCACTGGAATTGCTGGTTGAAAAAAGGAAACTGTTCTGTTTATGTCACCGTTTTCTGAGCAACCAGAGCCTAGGGAATCTGGAGAGCATCATTCACAGTGTGTCATCACCAACACACTGAGCAACCAGAGCCTAGGGAATCTGGAGAGCATCATTCACAGTGTGTCATCACCAACACACTGAGCAACCAGAGCCTAGGGAATCTGGAGAGCATCATTCACAGTGTGTCATCACCAACACACTGAGCAACCAGAGCCTAGGGAATCTGGAGAGCATCATTCACAGTGTGTCATCACCAACACACTGAGCCTAGATAGAAGCTACTCCTCAAATACAGAGTGATGTTTCATTCGAGGCACATTCATACCAGTTAAGGTCGTAGATCAATCATTTCTCTAATGGGAACAGATTCAAATCACTTTTAAAGGGCCAAGGAGAGCGTATTTTGCTTGCTTGCAAACACATTCCTAAATCTGTCTCGAACAACTCATTCCTGCAAAACACAAATCTCTGTTGCCAACATTGACTATGCCAAATTTTATCAACCAAGAAAGACTTGTGTTCATTCCCTAATTCACCCATATGGCAGCATTTAAATCTTCTTTGATCAAAACAAAATCCCAACTTTGTTCTTGTTGTATGCTTTTCAATCAATAGATTTACATCAATAACTTCTTCACTTTTAAGTCAACAACTATTACAAGTTCATCCATCCATCATGCCAGCCACTAATGGCCTAAAGGTATGGTTGTTTAGCTCTGATGAGGGTTAGATTGACGACGGAATGCCTGGTAGTGAGGAGGACCAAGGGGAGGGGGCTGCACAGTGGGCACTAAGTCTCTGTGCCCCCTTTAAATTCCTGCTTTAAACCACTGCTCATCCCATGCATCACACGCGGCGGCAGGCCTGTTTACTGAGTTCGGAGGTCAAAGATTCCAAAAAATGTGTTTGTCATTCATTGGGAGCAACTGGCCAATTGGACGATCAAAGGGAAATTGGGCACCGGCATGTAAACACTCCTCAAGCCCTGTGGGAAAGTTGGTTTCAGGGGGGCAGTGAGAAGAGACTGAGGAGAGAAGAGGAGAGAACCACACCCAGGAAGGAGGAGCTCTGCTCAGTCAGCAACCATGTGCCTATCAGCCCTGGTCAAAAGTACTGTATATAGGAAATAGGGTGCCATTTGGAATAAAGACTATTTCTAGGCTGCATTGTGTGTATCATGATCATTTAGTGTGATCTCTGTATTGTCACTCAGTGGATAGCATGCCTTCCCAATATGTGCAGCACATGCAATATTGGATCTTGGTTACTGGCCATTGGTGTGAACCCCACTTCCTGATTCTGTGCATATCAGAGGAATAGCTAGGAAGAGAAGTAATCATCCTGGGAAAGAAGTCAGTCTGACAGACTATAACCATATGATTGTAAACATTCAGTGCACATAACTCTATGCCCACCAGTTGTTCATTCATTTAGATCTACAAATCACACTGATTGGGATGGCATCGGCATTATTAACTAGCATACCATTAAATAGCATATCGGGACCATAAGTTCACACAATGCCGGGGCTTTTCTCCCTGCGGGCTCAGAGGGGGTACGGACGGGACGGTGGTCAGAGTGAAACAGTGAGCTTGGCACCCACCACGGCTGGCGGACTAAACGGTTACTCTGGGAGACACATGGTGTTCTGTTCTGGTGCATATGTCAGCCGATGGCATTCCTGCGGGCTGCAGCCTGTGCTGAGGCAGCGATGTGCGCAGACAAAAAAGTCTTATCGACACGCCGCACAAACAAACACTCTGCCCCGCCCCTCCAACCCACCACTCTCCACCCCAAACGCCAGGGCCTGCTTTTAATTTATTGTATCGCTCCATAACGGGTGGCGTTGAACAGTCAGTCACAGAGCAGTCAGTCACAGGAGAGGGCCATGTGGGCTTCACTGATCACAAAAACACATTGGATCTGGCTGAGCCTGGTCTCTTCGGCTGACTGGCTGCGGTGGGCTTGTGAAAGTTACATATGAAAGATGCTTTAGCATTCAAGGTGAATAGGGAAGAGGTCTATTTCAAGGATGTGAGGATGGAATGCTTTCATGCTTTAACATTGAAGTGGGAGAGACTTTTTCCTCCTTCTCTAATGAGACACATTTGACATCAGTTTGGGAATGTGTAACAATTACTTCCAGCTGTATAACGCCAACACACAAGCTTGCACCCAAGTACTGTACACACTATATACATACATACATACATACATACATACATACATACATACAGTGCCTTGCGAAAGTATTCGGCCCCCTTGAACTTTGCGACCTTTTGCCACATTTCAGGCTTCAAACATAAAGATATAAAACTGTATTTTTTTGTGAAGAATCAACAACAAGTGGGACACAATCATGAAGTGGAACGACATTTATTGGATATTTCAAACTTTTTTAACAAATCAAAAACTGAAAAACAGGGCGTGCAAAAGTATTCAGCCCCCTTAAGTTAATACTTTGTAGCGCCACCTTTTGCTGCGATTACAGCTGTAAGTCGCTTGGGGTATGTCTCTATCAGTTTTGCACATCGAGAGACTGACATTTTTTCCCATTCCTCCTTGCAAAACAGCTCAAGCTCAGTGAGGTTGGATGGAGAGCATTTGTGAACAGCAGTTTTCAGTTCTTTCCACAGATTCTCGATTGGATTCAGGTCTGGACTTTGACTTGGCCATTCTAACACCTGGATATGTTTATTTTTGAACCATTCCATTGTAGATTTTGCTTTATGTTTTGGATCATTGTCTTGTTGGAAGACAAATCTCCGTCCCAGTCTCAGGTCTTTTGCAGACTCCATCAGGTTTTCTTCCAGAATGGTCCTGTATTTGGCTCCATCCATCTTCCCATCAATTTTAACCATCTTACCTGTCCCTGCTGAAGAAAAGCAGGCCCAAACCATGATGCTGCCACCACCATGTTTGACAGTGGGGATGGTAGGTTCAGCTGTGTTGCTTTTACGCCAAACATAACGTTTTGCATTGTTGCCAAAAAGTTCAATTTTAGTTTCATCTGACCAGAGCACCTTCTTCCACATGTTTGGTGTGTCTCCCAGGGGGCTTGTGGCAAACTTTAAACAACACTTTTTATGGATATCTTTAAGAAATGGCTTTCTTGCCACTCTTCCATAAAGGCCAAATTTGTGCAATATACGACTGATTGTTGTCCTATGGACAGAGTCTCCCACCTCAGCTGTAGATCTCTGCAGTTCATCCAGAGTGATCATGGGCCTCTTGGCTGCATCTCTGATCAGTCTTCTCCTTGTATGAGCTGAAAGTTTAGAGGGACGGCCAGGTCTTGGTAGATTTGCAGTGGTCTGATACTCCTTCCATTTCAATATTATCGCTTGCACAGTGCTCCTTGGGATGTTTCAAGCTTGGGAAATCTTTTTGTATCCAAATCCGGCTTTAAACTTCTTCACAACAGTATCTCGGACCTGCCTGGTGTGTTCCTTGTTCTTCATGATGCTCTCTGCGCTTTTAACGGACCTCTGAGACTATCACAGTGCAGGTGCATTTATACGGAGACTTGATTACACACAGGTGGATTGTATTTATCATCATTAGTCATTTAGGTCAACATTGGATCATTCAGAGATCCTCACTGAACTTCTGGAGAGAGTTTGCTGCACTGAAAGTAAAGGGGCTGAATAATTTTGCACGCCCAATTTTTCAGTTTTTGATTTGTTAAAAAAGTTTGAAATATCCAATAAATGTCGTTCCACTTCATGATTGTGTCCCACTTGTTGTTGATTCTTCACAAAAAAATACAGTTTTATATCTTTATGTTTGAAGCCTGAAATGTGGCAAAAGGTCGCAAAGTTCAAGGGGGCCGAATACTTTCGCAAGGCATTGTACATACTCAGTATTTTCAGTTATGACAATATCATGACAATAAACAATATCTTGACAAATTGGACCATTTTTGTTATTCTTATTTTAGGAAATTCCAAATGCAGGCTCTTACAAATAAAGAGAGTCGCACACTCTCTCTATATGTATATATAAACTACCAGTAATTTAGTGGGTAAAACAGTATGCATACAGTACGTAACATCATTGATCTTTACTTAAATGTTTACATTAATATCTACACCCAAATCAAATTACAGTAAAATTTTCATTGATAGCCCGGCTGTTTATTTGCATCAATCACTGAACACAACCACCGCTTATCAGAGAGAGGCTTCTATTTGAGCCAGATGTCTATTTCCTTAATACACACAGCTTTTGCTCAATAAAACGTTGAGAAGACTACCAAACTGTTTATTGTTATTGTGGGGCGGCAGGTAGCCTAGTTGTAAGAGTGTTGGGAGTGTAAGCGAAAAGTTGCTAGATCGAATCCCTGAGCTGACAAGGTAAAAATCTGTCGTTCTGTCCCTGAACAAGCCAGTTATCCCACTGTTCCTAGGCCGTCATTGTAAATAAGAATTTGTTCTTAACTGACTTGCCTAGTTAAATAATGAATCAAAATAAACATTAAAATAACAAATCCATTACTGATCAGACTTGCAAAGATGAGGCTGACTATCATACCCTTCCAATTCTCACTCGTTGCGCCTTCTATCCCCCTGTAGTTGGGTCGACCATGTCAAACCACACTGATGTCTCATCCATGACAATGATGTTTCTCTCCTTTATCTTATTTTGTGCAATCTTTACGGTACTCGCTGAAGTTCACTCGTAAAACAATTCATTTAAATCTGCCGTTTATTTGAAACAGACGTTTATTCCCTGACATGTGTGCCGATGCCCAACTAATGAAGAGGGGCAGGTGATTTGAGGCTGCATTCAATTGAAGTTTTACGTTATGCACTTAAGTCACACTTGGGAACACTGAGGCTTTTTCTTTCCCGGTGAATTTCATACAATGTGGCACCGTGGAGACAATAAAACACAAACATAATTCCAAAAACACTTTGCAGTGAAACACAAATGCAATGCACTTGTGTAATAGATGCATTTCCATAACAGTAATTGAATGGTGTTTCTTTACGGTGTTGTGGTGCTCCCACTCAGAGACGTGAAGAGGCTGAGGGGATAGTTAACAGGACCCTGCATGTGCCTGGGTCCTGGGGGACAAGCGAGTGGAGAGGGAGCGAGGGTAAAAAAAAACTAACATTTTGCACACCCAGTCCCACTGCTTCACTGCATAAATGAAAAGACAAGAAACCAGGGCTTTACAACAACAAAAAAGTCACATCTCTCACTACTCATGTTTTAGAACGTGCCCCGGTGGATAAATGAAATCCTTGGAGTCGCTGGGATAGATAAGCTGGGCTAGTGTAGCACATAGGTAGCTTTTTTTGTGTGGTGCCGACTGGTAAGATGCTTCCGGAAGGGGCGGTCACGTGCGCTGGCAAGGCAGAGGTCGCACGTTCAAGCCTCGGTGCGAGACGAGTCAGAAGGAAGTGGTACTTGTTATGCTAGCAGCGTGTTGTTCTTTACACTGTCACACCATGGCGTTAGATATGCGGAGACTCAAATCCCCATCTATGTAAGCACAGAGGCACACCCCAAAACGGAAGGTGATACTCCCCAAATGGACTCAGGGGGGCAGGGTAGTGGACCAGAGCAAGACAAAAAGCAACAGGAGCAGGAATCAGGGAAGACGAAATGACTCAGCCAAGCGGAAGCTGTTCCTCCTCCACAGAACATATGAATTTGAATATTATATTTCCACATCTTTTGTGCGGACTGGAGTGTCTGGTTCCCGTATCTTTTGTTGATATAACTACGTGGACGAATCTCAGTTTTGCCATTGAGGTTGAGTGGAGGCTACCCACAAGACACAATGGGCACAGCTAATAGGATTCCCGTAATGGTGGTGGAAAAGCTGTGTGGACTAACAATTACAGTTGGGCCGATTGAGTTTTAAAGAGGTTCCTTTCACCTCCTGTCCCTGTCCTATTCAGCCAGGTCACCCGGGCTCCTCCCTGGTGTTTTGTGTGCAGTTCTTCACAGCTCTCCCTCCATCGCTCAGTGCCTTCACCTCCCTCCTTCCTACTGCCATCAGCACCCTCAATGCAATTAGGCCTACACATCATTGACCCTGAACAAATGAATTCTGGCATTCCTTAATGCTGAAGAAATAGTCCGAGCTAGGCCATTGGATGTTTTCCTGTGAAGCAATACAAAAAAGTCAACACTGGGAAGTTAAAAGGAAAAAAGAGAGAGAGAGAGTGTGGGTCTGTATCCTGAGCATTTCAGTGATACTTCGTTGCTGCTGAGGACAGAAGGCAGGACATTACAGATTCTTAACGCTATATATTAAGATAGGCTCTGGTCCTTTATCGTCTCAGACTCAAAGTTGTTTAATACTATCATTCATTCTCAATACAATCCTAGTGACAAAGATGATAGCAAACGTCAAGCTAGCAGGCGGTGGCTGTGAATATGGAAAGGTTGTGTCTAAGAAACTAAACCTATTGGGGGGGGGGGGGGGGATCCGTTATCGACTTTCTAGTTAAGTCGGTCAGGTTTTTTTGGTAAGAAAGTGCAACTGGTAAAAAATTGGGAATGGCCAGGTTGTGTCAAACTAAACATAGAGGAAACACAATACTAAATCAGTAAAGATCTGTGATCCTGAGGCTCTAGTTGTAAACCAGTTTTGCCCTCTGGCATGGTTCTATAGCTACTCTTATCTTGTATCTCCTTAAGTTGTCACTAAACAGTAGTTTATTTTTAGCATCAACTCGTGTTGGCAAACATGACATTTCACGGGGTCTTTTTTTTTTATACATCACATTCATGACAATAAGAGACAAATAGGCAACGGCAACTACCGACAGCACAAGTAAGAAGCATGTATGGTATGGTCCAAATGCACTACATACATTCAGTAAGCACATAAAACATACACACTGCCAAAGAGACTGCTGAGCAATCACAAATACAGAGGCACAAGGGAACCTGACCCTAGCTGAGATGTGAGGCAACCTCCCGCTAAAAGTCTCACCATCACCACTATCGCGAGTAATATTCTATTCATCCGAAGCGTTGTGTGACTGACAACACATTTACTGCTGCACCCCACTGCCTTATCTGTCAAATTGCTGTGACAAACCAGGTATTTCTTTCCCATGCACTTGCTCTGAGGCTTTGTTGGTAAAGATAAGGGATTGTAATAGCTTTCTGGTTGTCAGGATTTTTAAGGCGGTTCAGTACAAGCACATCAGGGTTGACAAGCATTCCCGAATTACGTCTGAAACTGAGCACAAAAGATTCTAATTAGCACAGTAGTGTACACAGTTCATTTTAACAATATTCCCCAGTCTACTATCTCATCTGCGTAACCAGTTTTATTAGCAACATGAAAATGCTAAATATCCAGATGCATTACAATGACCTGGTGGACATGTGAAATGACCTTGTGGACATGTGAAATGACCTTGTGGACATGTGAATGGCCTTGTGGACATGTGAAATGACCTTGTGGACATGTGAAATGGCCTTGTGGACATGTGAAATGGCCTTGTGGACATGTGAAATGGCCTTGTGGACATGTGAAATGGCCTTGTGAACATGTGAAATGATGGCCTTGTGGACATGTGAAATGATGGCCTTGTGGACATGTGAAATGACCTTGTGGACATGTGAAATGGCCTTGTGGACATGTGAAATGACCTTGTGGACATGTGAAATGGCCTTGTGAACATGTGAAATGGCCTTGTGGACATGTGAAATGACCTTGTGGACATGTGAAATGGCCTTGTGAACATGTGAAATGATGGCCTTGTGGACATGTGAAATGGCCTTGTGGACATGTAAAATGACCTTGTGGACATGTGAAATGGCCTTGTGGACATGTGAAATGACCTTGTGGACATGTGAGATGGCCTTGTGGACATGTGAAATGGCCTTGTGAACATGTGAAATGGCCTTGTGGACATGTGAAATGGCCTTGTGGACATGTGAAATGACCTTGTGGACATGTGAAATGACCTTGTGGACATGTGAAATGGCCTTGTGGACATGTGAAATGACCTTGTGGACATGTGAAATGGCCTTGTGGATATGTGAAATGACCTTGTGGACATGTGAGATGGCCTTGTGGACATGTGAAATGGCCTTGTGGACATGTGAAATGACCTTGTGGACATGTGAAATGACCTTGTGGACATGTGAAATGGCCTTGTGGACATGTGAAATGGCCTTGTGGACATGTGAAATGACCTTGTGGACATGTGAAATGACCTTGTGGACATGTGAAATGGCCTTGTGGACATGTGAAATGGTCTTGTGGACATGTGAAATGACCTTGTGGACATGTGAAATGGCCTTGTGGACATGTGAAATGACCTTGTGGACATGTGAAATGACCTTGTGGACATGTGAGATGACCTTGTGGACATGTGAAATGGCCTTGTGAACATGTGAAATGATGGCCTTGTGGACATGTGAAATGACCTTGTGGACATGTGCAATGACCTTGTGGACATGTGAAATGGCCTTGTGCACATGTGAAATGACCTTGTGCAAATGTGAAATGACCTTGTGGACATGTGAAATGGCCTTGTGGACATGTGAAATGGCCTTGTGGACATGTGAAATGACCTTGTGGACATGTGAAATGGCCTTGTGGACATGTGAAAAGGCCTTGTGCACATGTGAAATGGCCTTGTGGACATGTGAAATGGCCTTGTGGACATGAAACTGAACGAAACTGCCTAAACCAGCCCAGCGTTCAAGTACAACCCTATTCAACAAGGTCAAGCTGTCTTTAGCTTGTGACGGTAACATATCATGTTGACAAAAGTTAAAATGTTTGTGCATTCCAAAAGACCCCCCCCCCCCCCCAAAAAAAATGGGTTATTACAGAAGAACCTGAGGCATACCGTACTATTGTTCCACATTATTACCGAAACTTCTGTACTTTTTCGATACTACAACATGGAAAACGGTACAGGACAATCATTTTTGTTACTTTCGTTTCTTCTATCAAATGTGTATCAAGTCGTATTTACTCGGTTAATCATCTCATGTCTCTTCCTCAACCAAACTGAAAGTGCGAGATGATGTGTCTCGTGAACGACGGGGTTACGACGGGGTCTTAAAGAGACAGCACACACTTTAATATATTAAAATCAAATCAAATGTTATTGGTCACATACACACGGTTAGCAGAAGTCAATGTGAGTGTAGCGAAATGCTGTGCTTCTAGTTCCGACAGTGCAGTAATATCTAACAAGTATTCTAACAATTTCACAACAACTACCTTATACACACAAGTGTAAAGGGATGAATAAGAATATGTACATATAAATATATGGATGATCGATGGCCGTGCGGCATAGGCAAGATGCAGTAGATGGTATGGAGTACAGTATATACATATGAGATGAGTAATGTAGGGTATGTAATCATTATATAAAGGGGCATTGTTTAAGGTGTCTAGTGATACATTTATTACATCCAATGATTAATTATTAAAGTGGCTAGAGATTTGAGTCAGTATGTTGGCAGTAGCCTCTCTATGTTAGTGATGGCTGTTTAACAGTCTGATGGCCTTGAGATAGAAGCTGTTTTTCAGTCTCTCGTTCCCAGCTTTGATGCACCTGTCCTGACCTCACCTTCTGGATGATAGCGGGGTGAACAGGCAGTGGCTCAGGTGGTTGTTGTCCTTGATTATCTTTTTGGCCTTCCTGTGACATCGGGTGCAGTAGGTGTTCTGGAGGGCAGGTAGTTTGCCCCCGATGATGCATTGTGCAGACCGCACTACCCTCTGGAGAGTCTTACGGACGTGGGCAAGGCAGTTGCCGTACCAGGTGGTGACACAGCATGACAGGATGCTCTCGATTGTGCATCTGTAAAAGTTTGTGAGTGTTTTCGGTGACAAGCCAAGTTTCTTCAGCCTCCTGAGGTTGAAGAGGCGCTGTTGTGCCTTCTTCACCATGCTGTCTGTGTGGGTGGACCATTTCAGTTTGTCCGTGATGTGTACACCGAGGAACTTAAAACTTTCCACTTTCTCCACTACTGTCCCAGTCGATGTGGATAGGGGGGTGCTCCCTCTGCTGTTTCCTGAAGTCCACGATAATCTCCTTTTTTTTTGTTGACATTGAGTGTGAGATTATTTTCCTGAGACCACACTCCGTGGGCCCTCACCTTCTCTCTGTAGGCTGTCTCAATGTTGTTGGTAATCAAGCCTACCACTGTAGTGTCGTCTGCAAACTTGATGATTGAGTAGGAGGCATGCATGGCCATGCAGTCATGGGTGAACAGGAGAGGGCTGAGAACGCACCCTTGTGGGGTCCCAGTGTTGAGAATCAGCAGGGTGGAGATGTTGTTTCCTACCCTCACCACCTGGGGGAGGCCCGTCAGAAAGTCCAGGACCCAGTTGCACAGGGCGGGGTCGAGACCCAGGGTTTCGAGCTTAATGACGAGTTTGGTGTTATACAGTACCGTTCAAAAGTTTGGGGTCACTTAGAAATGTCCTTGTTTCTGAAAGAAAAGCAAATTTTTTGTCCATTAAAATAACATCAAATTGATCAGAAATTCAGTGTCGACATTGTTAATGTTGTAAATGACTATTGTAGCTGGAAACGGCTGATTTTTTATGGAATATCTACATAGGTGTACAGAGGCCCATTATCAGCAACCATCACTCCTGTGTTCCAATGGCACGTTGTGTTAGCTAATCCAAGTTTATAATTTTAAAAGGCTAATGGATCATCAGAAAACCCTTTTGCAATTATGTTAGCACAGCTGAAAACTGCTGTGCTGTTTAAAGAAGCAATAAAACTGGCCTTCTTTAGACTAGCTAAGTATCTGGAGCATCAGCATTTGTGGATTCGATTACAGGCTCAAAATGGCCAGAAACCAAGATCTTTCTTCTGAAACTCGTCAGTCTATTATTATTCTGAGAAATGAAGACTATACTACAGTATATACTACAGTGTTTCCCACTTTTTATAATGTAGATGTATGACCCTCCCCCCCACACACACCACCACTACCCTATTCACCCCTACCACCCTCTGTTCTATTGTAGTATATACTATAGTAATTACTGTAGTGTTTTTGAGGACTGTGGTATGTTGTAGCATTTACTATCGTATATTGCAAAATTATATAGTAAGTACTAAACATGATCGAGGGATACTACAGTGTGTAGTATAGTATTCTGCAGTATGCTACAGTTCACTACAGAATTCTATTGTAAGTACTGTAATATTCTATATTATCATCTCGGTATCGAGTATGGTGATACTAAACCTGGTATCGCTATCAAAGTCAAAATTCTGCTATTGTGACAGCATTAGTTTAGCCTGGTTCCTCTCTAGGTTTCTTCCTAGGTTTTGGCCTTTCAAGGGAGTTTTTCCTAGCCACCGTGCTTCTACACCTGCATTGCTTGCTGTTTGGGGTTTTAGGCTGGGTTTCTGTACAGCACTTTGAGATATCAGCTGATGTACGAAGGGCTATATAAATAAATTTGATTTGATTTGATTTGATTTAGTTTGTACTGCCTCTACAACATACGTTCTTTGCATAAGTCAGTTGAAAAGTTTCTGCAGGGTGTTTGTATAACCTAATTGGAGTGTTGTGTTAGATTCCTTCTCTGGAGCTTACCATCAGTTACTGGAATTTGACTTCATGCAAATAGGAAGTATGTCCATTCACGCTCTAACCTGGATTGCCTCACGCATAACTAGTGTATTACAAAGATCTCCGATGAAATCACAATTCAAAGTGTTTTCAAATTAGGTCTGGTTTGCCATGGCAAGATGAATGCCTCTGATTCTTTGCCCTCGCGTAGTTCTTTTCAAAGCCATACACTGTCTCAAGATTAAGGCAACGGTGTACTATTTTGCTTTAAAAGCATTTTAATCCATAGTCATTTATGTGAAAGACGTATGCTAACACAAGCAGAGTAAAAAGGCTGTAGTTCGTCTAGGCAGAGAGGAACAAATAATTCAAGTATCTCTCTCTCTCTCTCCACGCCCCCCCCCCCCCCCCCCCCCTTCCCCCCTCCACCTCTCAGATAGCCTACCAACATAGTATCAAGCCAAGGCACCTAAGCTTCCACAGACTGAGTTTCCTTTGATTGCAGTCATGTCAGATCACTGACGAGTGATGCAACCATCACCTTACTTGTAATTCTAGTAACAAAACTCAGTGGGGAAGAGATTCCCTAGTGCAAAACAATGTACTGATCCTCAACACCCATGCTCTGACACAACCTGTTCTCAATACCCTGTGAAAGCAACCACCTCATCCGCTTTACTTCGGTTTCATATCCCCTCATCTTTCGAATGGTCTTGACGATTATATCATCAAATTCGTGATAACACGGCCATTTAAGATAGATATGAAATTATATTCGTGTTTGTGGATGAATTTACTTCTGCCAGATGCCTATTATGAAGTTTTGCGCTGAAGACCATTGCGCTACATTTTTGCCCATTGAATACCATTCAAAAAGACAAGGCTACTTCCTGGAAAACTACACACCGATTGCATAAGCAAAGAATACAAATGTATTCTGCAATCCTGGTTATTTTGTAAAACCTAATTGTATGTAAAATAGGGTCATTTAAACGTCTACAGTAGCGTTGATATTTTTGCATAGTGCATGATAAAAGAAAAGTTCAGTGATACCAAACATATTCCAGGAAACCCACCAGTATGTCCTTATGTCCTAACACTATCTGTTTTCTTTATCAGGCCGGTGAAAGAGTACAGTTGGCTGTACTTTGGTGCTGTATTTGCATTGCAAACGTTGTACATGATTGAACACTCACTTCCCCCTAGAGCCAGGCACTAGATGTCAACAAACCTGTGCTGTGAGCAACTTCGGGAGACCACTTCCTCCTCTCCACAGAAACCTCCTCCCTCCTCCTCCCCTCTCCACTGCTGCAAAATGGCTGGGGCTTGTTAAACCATAATGTCGCCGAGAGAGTGAAAAGGGGGAGACTCAGTGCTCAAGAGTGTTGCTGAGTAACTACTCTAAGTGGCTGTATCTCCTGATTGGCTGCCACAGTGTTTACTGCAATCTGTCATCTCACCAAAACAACACTGCTCTTTCTCTGAGGGGAGCTGTCCAAAATGGAATGTGCAGGGAGAGAATGGCTATCCGTTTTATCACTGACCCTGAATGACTGTTTGTCCCTGACCTGTCACCTGATCGGAGGAAGTCATCACCTATAATTTGTGAATATAAACAAAGTGCCATAGTGATATAGGTCGGAAACCTCATGCTCTTGACCCTCAATATTACTGTTGGTGTCAGCATAATCTGATTATAAGGGTCATACATTGTTGTATGAGCTTAAATAATACATCCCTATACGAATAGGCTAAATAACTGTACTGGTGAAGTAGTAGAGGAAGTGACCATTTGAAGGCTTTTAGTGAAGTTCAGCTCAGTTCAAAGAGGTATCTTCCTATTTGGTGAATGTAACACCACAACTATGACACAAACCATTTTGCAGAACCATGAACTGTACAGTGGCCAGACAGGGAATTGTGAACAGGAGTCTGTATGTTACTGGGCTTTTGTAACATACTGTATGTAGCCAACCACAAATCTTCAGAATGGAAATATGGCAGGTTGCAAAACCAATGCAAAAAGACGTCCACACTAGGGATGCAAATTCAAGAAAGCATACAGTATTATATAGAACCCTTATTGAATGGAACTTCCTTCCATCTCTTATTGCTCAAATAAACAGCAAACCTGGTTTCAAAAACAGATAAAGCAACACCTCACGGCACAACGCCTCTCCCCTATTTGACCTAGATAGTTTGTGTGTATGCATCGATATGTAGGCTACGTGTGCCTTTTTAAAAAATGTATGTAGTTCTGTCCTTGAGCTGTTCTTGTCTATTGATGTTCTGTATTATGTCATGTTTCATGTTTTGTGTGGGACCCCAGGAAGAGTAGCTGCTGCTTTTGCAACAGCTAACGGGGATCCTAAAAAAATACCAAATACCAAAATACTATTTCTGGATCTTTACATGAACCAATAATGCTGGCAAAGTTAGGCAAAACGCATCAAGGCTTAATGGCTTCGAATCCCATGGGGGAAAAGTATGAAAATGTATGCACTCACTGTAAGACGTTCGGAAGAAGAGCATCTACTCAATTACTCAAATGTTAATGTATCTCATAAGTTCACTAAACAAACATCCCCAATATAGTTCACAAGTGCACATTAAACCAGGTCTCCAACATAAAAGTATGTTTCAGCCCAGCTGAAGCTTCTCGGAAAGGCAAAAGGCAGTTTCAATATTGTAATTTGTAACATAATATGAATTTTCTTTTGATAGATATGGCAAATAACATGCTGCTGAAAAGCAAAAGACTCTATAGACAGCGAAGTGATGCTGACCCAGATGACCCAGACTGTAGAGCAGGCTACCTTGAAAAAACCCCCACCAGACTTACTTAAAGGATTTAGAAAAAAAGAAAGAGTGAACGATCTCACAGAAAGAGGAAAGAAATGGCGGGTCAGACAGGAAAAACACAGATGTTGAGAGCAGGAAAGACGGTGTTGACCCCCCCCCCCCCCCCCCCATTTTCTCCAGAGTGTCAACCCTGTACTTCAAGGTCGGAATTTAACACAATGTGTCCGTACTAATTAGGAAGACATTAGTACTTATTTACAGAGTTCCTTAAAGGGATAGTTCACCCACGTTTCTTTACCGTGTAAGCAGTTTGTGGACAAGGTATGACAGCAGCAAGTGCTTTGGTTTTGTTTTGGCCACTGTTTCAAATGCTAACTGTTTAGCATTTGTGGCACAATAACTCGATTGTTTGAATGAGAAGTGCATGAACTTGCATTGATGTAAAAAAAAAAAAAGTAAGCCTTTTAAACAGTGGCCAGGTAAACAAAACCAAAGCATGGATTGTTGTCCTACCTTGTCCATTAAGCCATTTTGTAATTTGGGTGAACTATACCTTTAAGTAGGCTTCCAAAATGTTTGTCACATGGCAGAATTATTTATGTTTTACCCGAAGCTATTTAGTTTTGTGGATAGGCATGACAGAAATAAAGTAGGATTTCATGTTTGTATCATCTTTGAAAGATTACATCTTTATGTTTTGCAGACAAACCGAAGCGCAGAGATCGACACAGGACAGTACATAAAGCCTGAAGAAAACAGTATAAGTTGCAAGAAACGTTGTCAGCATTTGCAGGGTACAAATCAAGACCCTGAAAGTCCAAGAACGGAGACGAGAAGCACACTACATGGCCACCCTGCCTCCTCAACAATTAAAAAATCTCTAAACTTCCACTATGGGCCTTGGGGGAACTTTGAGCAAAGCAAAGCAGCCAAATCAGACACAGCCAAACAAGGGTTTGCAAATATACTGAGATGAAAGCTAATAAATACATGCAAATTCCAAAAGTTGTGTGAGCAGAGCCTGGAAGCAACAAAAGAGGTCAACAAGCAAGCTTGGTGGAAATAAACAAGAGGACAGACAGCCTTGAGACAGTTTTACCTAGCAGGCAAGCCCCTGCCAAGAAAGACACTATCACACTAAGGAAGGTGAAGAAACAGGAGGCTCATTTGTGATTCCCGGTGTAACCTCCACAGGAAATACGTTGCTGAGCATGGGCAACAGATTTCATCACACGCCGCCTTCTGAAGGGAGAGACCCTTTTGGGTGGTGACACCGCAGGAGAGGCCAAGAAACTTGCCGGTGCAAGACTCATGACAAATTGCAGTTCATGGCAAACAAAATGCTCAACCTTGGACATAACCGAGGAAGAGCTTGTTACCCAGTTCCAGGAGCGGCGCTTTAAAATGTAGGAGACATCTGTTCAACATTCGGTACCACAGCTACCGGACCTTGAGAGAGAACCTGACCAATGACACTGTCTGATCCATATAGTTTTTAGTGAAAACTTCAAATGCATGTATGCTTCAGAGATCCAGTCAGTTCACTTCGGGGCTTCACACAAGCAGGTGACGCTCCACACTGGTATCCTCTATGTGGCAGAGGAGCCCCCACCCATCTCTTTCTGCACCTTCTCACCCAGCAGCCATATGGGCACAGCTGGACCCCATTCTGGACATGCTAAAACAGCAGTACTCTACCGTGAAACACCTTCACTTCTTCAATGATGGCCCTGCCACCCAATATAAACAGAAGGGCAACTTGTATATGGTTAGCACTGAACCTTTCAAGAACGGCATCCAGGGATTACGTGGAACTTTTTTGAGGCCAGTCACAGAACGGGTGCTCCGGATGGAGTGGGTGGTTCACAGCTGACCTCTTGGTCAGAGACTCTGGCACTCAAATACAGTTGTATTATGTCAGTGAGGAAGAGGTGGCATAAAGTAAGCATAAAAGGAACCATGCAAATGCACCAGATTCTTAATATCATGCCTGGCATCCTAAAATGTCTCTGCCAAGCAGCGCAAGGAGTGTGGGATTGCCCATGTTATGGTCTCCAAGAAATCACTCTCCCGACAGTGCCTGCTAATGGCAACGGTCTCTCACCTCCACATCAAACAGATGTCATTGACCCGGATGCCTCAGCTCCACTTCCTCCAGATGTCATCGAGGCTCACCACACTGGACAGTGGTGCATTGTGAACTATGACGAACAACCAAACATTGCCGTTATACTGGAGGTCGAAGAACAAAATGTCAAAGTTAAGTGCATGCACAGGAATGGAGTCAACAAGTTCTTCTGGCCAAGCCCAAGAGATGATATCAACTGGTATGGGGATTTACCAGATTGTGTGTCTGATGCCAAAGCCGCTGACAGTGAACAAAAGATCAGATTGACCACATTATCTGGAAGTACTTGGAGGAGCACATGAATGTGTGAAAGTGGCAGGTGTGAACTGGCTACCATAGAAGAAGCCGTCAGCGGCTATAAAGCAATGGAGACTGGCTCGGAGATGACAACAGATGGACGTGACACAATAACATGGCAAAGACGAACATCTCAAGTAAAAGTGAAGTTAGTATGGGAAATCATTTGTACGGGAAAAGTTAGTACAGGAAATGGACCTATTACATGAACATTTTTGATTTTAGTCCTAGGCTACATTCAATGTTCTATTGTTATAATAGACATGTTTTATGTTGTTAGGAAATACATTTTAGTCCATAAGATTAAGACCAAAAGATGAAGCCTATTGACTAAAATGTATATCCTAACACAACATTGTTGTACAAAGTAAAACATGTCTTGGCCAGAAGACATGAAAGATATTACTAAGTTAATCAAATGTGTATGAAGTAATGATATGTTATGTCATTGCTTTCAGATTGTGTCACTGGTGTTACATTGCATCACTGGTGTTATTGCATGGCATGTTGGTGTTCTGGCATCAGTTGCCCATTGTCATAGAATACGTTTATTTGTATTGACACAACTGTTGCTGTGTTCATTAGTAAGCATTTTAAGAATATGCTAATCCAATTTTGGTGACTTAGCCTCAATTATTTCTGATGTTACAACACAAAACACATGGTAGAAATATGGAAATGTCTCACAATAGAACATTACACACACCGGTTTAAAGTCATTTATTACTAATCAAAACAATTTCTTAATAATAGCATTAACCCTTTGTCTTTAATTATATATGCAAATTCAATTATGAAATTACATTCAGAAAAGCCAGAATTGTCAGCTAAAATATACAGTAGATAACACCAGTGGTGTGAAGTACTTAAGTAAAAATACTTTAAAGTACTCGTTTTTGGGGGGTATCTGTACTTTACTATTTATATTTTGACAACTTTTACTCCACTACACTCCTTTTTATTTAAAAAAATATATATATTTTTACCCGAATTGGTAGTTACAGTCTTGTCCCATCGCTGCAACTCCCGTATGGACTCGGGAGAGGCGAAGGTCGAGAGCCATGCGTCCTCTGAAACATAACCCAGCCCAGCTGCTTCTTGACACAATGCCAACTTAACCCGGAAGCCAGCCGCACCAATGTGTTGGAGGAAACACTGTACACCAGGCAACCATGTCAGAATGCACTGCACCCGGACCACCACAGTAGTCGCTAGTGCACAATGGGACAAGAACATCCCTGCCGGCCAAACCCTCCCCAAACCCGGACGACGCTGGGCCAATTGTGCTCCGCCCCATGGGTCTCCTGGTCATGGCCAGCTGCAACAGACTTCAACCAGGATCTCTAGTGGCACAGCTAGTACTGAGATGCAATGCCTTAGACCGCTCCGCCACTCAGGAGTCACTATAATGACATAATGTACAATAAATAGATTAATACATTCCATTCGAAAAGTGTCTTCATTCAAAAGAATCGTCTTAGATTAAAAATTTATACATAAAAGGTAACATACACTACATGACCAAAAGTATGTGGACATTTGCTGTTCAAACATCTCATTCCAAAATCATGGTCATTAATATGTAGTTGGTCCCCCCTTTGTTGCTAAAGCAGCCTCCACTCTTCTGGGAAGGCTTTCCACTAGATGTTGGAACATTGCTGCAGGGACTTGCTTGCATTCAGCAACAAGAGCATTCGTGAGGTCGGCACTAATGTTGGGTGATTAGGCCTGGCTCGCAGTCAGTGTTCCAATTCATCCCAAAGGTGTTTGACGGGGTTGAGGTCAGAGCTCTGTATGGACCTCGCTTTGTGCACGGGGGCATTGTCATGCTGAAACAGGAAAGGCCTTCGCTAAACTGCCACAAAAGTTGGAAGCACAGAATCGTCTAGAATATCATTGTATGCTGTAGCGTTAAGATTTCCCTTCACTGGAACTAAGGGGCCTAGCCCGATCCATGAAAAACTGTCCCAGACCATTATTCCTCCTCCACCAAACTTTACAGTTGGAACTATGCATTTGGGCAGGAAGTGTTCTTCTGGCATCCGTCAAACCCAGATTTGTCCATCAGACTGCCAGATGGTGAAGCGTGATTCATCACTCCAGAGAATGCGTTTCCACTGCTCCAGAGTCCAATGCCAGCGAGCTTTACACCACTCCAGCCGACACTTGGCATTGCGCATGGTGACCTTAGGCTTGTGGGCAGCTGCTAGGCCATGGAAACCCATTTCATGAAGCTCCCTACGAACAGTTCTTGTGCTG